>NW_006209652.1:82873-87180 GCF_000334495.1 Tupaia belangeri chinensis
CCCATGATCCCAAGAGGAGAATGGAGGAGAAGGAATTGCAGCGTAGCCATCCCCCTGGGGGGTGATTTCTCACTTTCTGTCTCTCTGTCTTTTTGGCGAGTGCATGTGCCCTATAGCAAAAACCTCTCCAAAAAAAAAAGGAAAAACAAATGTATATATAGTAAATAAGTAATATTAATTTTAATAGATAATAAAATTTATATAAATTTATGATAATTATATATAATAATTTTAAGAAAAAATAGCATTAATTCTGTGAACATTATTAGAATTATTTTTGTTCTGAACATGAAACTACTATAGCATTTCAATTATGGTTATAATTAAATAGAAATTCATTGCTCTTGCCACCTGATTTAACTAGAGATAATAGCTGAGGAAATTTGGAAGCATTTATTTTATTAAAACCTCTACAAATCTTTAAATTGCATATCATTATAAGTTACAGCACACAGTATCAAAAAGCTGAGAGGATTTTGACATCTCTCCTGCCTTTCTCCCTCCCTCCCTTTCTTTCTGCAAAGGAAATTATGGGCATTTAACAAATAGTAGGCATCAAAATCCTTATATTCATTATAGAGATTAGGAATGTGGACTCTCTAAATAGCAAACTATTTGGTTTTTAAATTCTATCTTTGTGTGCTTTACTAACTGTGTGACTACAGATAATTTACCCAGTGATACTGTGCCTCAGTTTGCCCACCTGGAAAATAGGTAAGAAAATTGTGAGGGAGAATTCACTGAATTTAGAACAATGTTTAGCACATAGTATTTGTAGTATTTGGATCCATAGTCTCAAAAATCAGACAATTATTGGTGTGACTAACTGAAAGCTAAGTGGAGAAAAAGAAATGCTATAGTAATTATTTCTTTTTTGTTTCCTCAGGTTTTTGTGGGCTTTTGTGTAGACATTTTTGCCTTAGGGCATGTGCACTTGTCAGAGAGAGAGAGAGAGACGGTGAGAGGGAAAGTGAGAAGTCATTTTCTAGAGGGGATGGCCAAGCTGCAATCCCTTCTCCATTTTCCTCCTGTGATCTTGGGCACAAACACACATGCATCTGGCGTGAGTTCCAAGCCAACAGGTCTGG
This sequence comes from Tupaia belangeri chinensis, assembly GCF_000334495.1. Taxonomy (NCBI): domain Eukaryota; kingdom Metazoa; phylum Chordata; class Mammalia; order Scandentia; family Tupaiidae; genus Tupaia; species Tupaia belangeri. The sequence continues at coordinate 83,962 of NW_006209652.1, forward strand.
AACTGGAACTGTGGTCAACCATGTGGGAGTCCAGCAACATAACTGCTACACCACATGCTGACCCTGGTTTCCCATTTTTAAGCCCCAAACCAGAATCATCGCTTCCTGGCATTCTCTGTTATCAAAAAAGAATCTCATATTATTATTTTTTGAGAAGGTTCTATATCTTTGGAATAAAGAAAACTGAGAAATAGTATAAAACAAACTCTCATTTTGGTAATCACAAGCAAAAGGAGAAATTAATTATATATTTGAAAACTGCCAAAAATTCATACAGAAAGAACCTCACTTACTTACAGCATACTTGAAATTCAAGTGACAGCAAATGACTAATTCTTAAATCAAGAACCCTTCACTAAATTTAAAAATATAAATGCTTTCTTTTTCTTGCTTTCTTGTAGGAGGTGAAAGAGTACTTGGTAGGTGTCAGACTATTTTAAAAAACAGGATATAGTGGTGATATTTCAAAGCATAAAAAGACTAAGGTAGATTTCATAAATGACTAGTTTTAAATAATGTCATACTTAACAGAAACTTAGTAAAAATGCATTATAATTGTCCACTATCATTTTTTAAAAATAGTTGTTACTTTTAAAATTATTTTATTTATTATTTTTTCACATGAGTTTTGCCACAGGAAGAGAGACAGAGAGAGGGAGAGGGAGAAAGCAAGCCACCAGGTTTGGGACTCGAACCGTGGACAGTCATGTGGGAATTCCAACACCTTAACCACCACGTCACCTGCTGGGACCAATTGTCCACTATCTCTGCAGGATAAATTTTCTGTGAGTTTTAGTTTTCTTTTAAAATGACAGACTATATAGCAAAGTGTTGCAATTATGTCATAAGTTACATGAATAATGCTTTAGTATGGAACAAAAATTGCTACTTTCATTAGACTTAATTAATGTGTATGTGAATAAAATGATATAATCTCATGTATGTTAGCATTAAATGTGAAGTAGACTGATATATTTAACTCAGTTAACTATCAAAATTGTTAGTATTTGTTTACCACACAATGCAAGCCTTTCTGAAAAAGCCATAAAAAATTTAGGAAAAGCCACTGATAGACACAAAGACACACAAACTAGGTTATGGGGGGAAAAATAGGTTTAATGATACATGATAATATGTTAAACATGTTCATATTTGGTTTGATTAAAGTAATCTGTATAGATTTTCCTGGTTCAAATTTTTAGTGAAATTTGTAGGTAAATTTTGAAATAGCAGCATAACTAGGCTTATTTCCAGTTTCATGCTTACCTCTTAAATATGTTTATTCCCTGCAGCATATATAAATATTATAAATAATGGACTAGATCATCCATGACACAAAACAGATTTGAAGTTTGGCCCTACCATTCAGTTACTCTGTTCATTGCTTCAATAGGCAAATTACTAAATTTTGTGAGCTTCAATTTTCCTGGCTGCAAAATGAAGATAATTCTTGTTTTAACAACTTAGAGAACTAGTACAGTCCAATGAGAGACTGTATATTACAATGCTTTGAGGATTATATGATTCTTTAAAAACATAATTTATTATTGTTATTCTAGGACAAAAGGGTGCCTTCCTCTACTATAGACAGTACTTTCAGGGCCAGCAGCCTTGATATTCAAGGAAAAAAAAGTGTATTTTATATATTTATGTATCTATTAACACACACACATACATATATAAAATATTTATAAATAAATTTAAATATTATAGTTATATATGTATATATAATATATATTATATAGTATAATGTATATACATTATATATACATATATAATGTACAAATTGAGCATTTTAGTCACATTCTTAGTATTGTTTAGGTATTTTTTAAAAAATCCCAAAATGTAAATTTATTTTTAGACAGTTCTAAAAATAACATAAACACATTGATTGAATTTGGAAACACACAAGCGATCACACTGATTCTATTTCTTGATTTAGTTATTGATGAATTGAGTTATAAATTTGAAATTTTCTTTGGATCCTTTCATCTATATGTTATATACAAGACAAAGTGGTAAATTCATATATTTATTATTTAACATTTTGCTCTTTTCACTTGACTTTTCACAAAAATGAAATTTTACTTTATGCATTTCTGTATTATTTCCTGCTTTAAGCATCTTTAAACACTTAATAGTAAAGGCAACAACTATGAGGTATTATATAAATGAATAAATAAAATAATTCAGCATAAATAAACTAGATATATTAGAAATTCACAAGCTTTAAAGTATATCCCATATTTTTGTGTTTGATCATTTCAACTGTTTCATAGATTATTACAATATTTATATTTAATTAAAGTTCAATGTAAAATTTCATTTAATATTTTTAAAATTAAAAGGATGTCAAGACTGATCCACTTGAAAACTTATATAAAAGCTCTAGAAACTTCCTTTTACTTAAGTGAGTTGACAGATATAGAAATATTCATCATCCTTGAGTCAAATAGTCATCATATTAAAGAATGTATGTGTGATAAAAATGCAGCCTTTATAGTACAGGGTTTCTGGTATAACAATTTTCACATTAATTGAAGCTTTTTTTTTTTTTATTTCAGCTTAAAGCCTTTGCTATTGATTAACATCTAATCAGTAGTACATACTAATGAACAAGGCTCTGAGAATTAAATTCCTTACATGGTCTCTACAAATTTGGGCTTCACTGAAATAGAAATTGCTCACAGACCAAAAAGGCTTATTCCTGTATGATATACAGCAGAGTTATAGGTTAATTTTTCCTTTTGGATAATTTAATAATGTTAATTAACGATATGAAACTTCAACAGTTACACTTAAAAAAATTGCCTAGTAGGTAATTAGCAGTATCTTCTGAGGGACGAGGTGAATATTAACGGTTTTTTATAAATTAAAGTTGTCCTCTCTCAGGTACTTTCACACTTTCACTCTAAAAGGAAAACACCAATTGTTGCTATAAAAAAAGAGGTATTCCCATTTTTTATGGCACTTTGCTTCTGGAATCACCACTATTGCTCAACAGCATTAATACCATTTCTTAGAGATGAGTCAGTGAAAGTGATTAAGACATATGGTATGATTCAGACAGAAAATAAAATGCAGAATCAATAGCCAACTGACTTTTCCCAGGTCATCCGATCAACTACTTGAAGAGCTAAAAATAGAAACTAAGTCTAATTCCCAAAGCCACTGCTGTATCAGTCTGACAACCATGCATTATGATGGCCTCAGCCTTTC
>NW_006209652.1:87211-102642 GCF_000334495.1 Tupaia belangeri chinensis
CCCTACAGTGGCATTACGTATATTGAGACATCTCCCAGTAAGATTCAGAGTCATTTCAAGGCTTGGTTGAACTTACATGAGAGAAATAAGAAAAACAGTTTATCAACACTTGTAAAAAGATGTGGTAATGCCATCTGATTGTAAATTGCCTAGGAGAATGAAAATGACAAAAGTGAGGAACATTTATTAATCCTTACTGTGTATGTTTCAGACAGTGCTGAAGTTCTATTTTATGTCATCTTTGTTTATCCTCACAAAAATCCTGTGATTTTCCTGTTTCATATATCAGGAAACTCAAAGAAGTTAAGTAACTTATCATAAGTCACATAGTTAATAAATGATAGATGGTCATTCAAAGCTCAAATTCTTTTCTTGAAAGACATGAACTGGACATAAGTAGTAGCTCAAATCCCTCAAAAGTAAATATAAAATAAAATAAAGAAACAAAGCAAAGAGAAAGCCCCAAGTGATGAACAAACATTTAAAGATGATGTTTAGAGCTTTCTGACTGATCATGAACATGGCCAGATGTTGCCTAAGAAATCTAAGAGTGAAACTATAATCAACTTGGGCCCTGAGTATTATTTTGTAGTCAGATATTTTGAGATCAATCCAAATGCTTTGTTTTCATAGCATTGGAATACCATTTTATTTCCTTTTCCATTTTGTTTATTTGGAAGGGAAATGGGAACATTTAGGTATTATTGCCTGAACAAGTTAGTGATTTTTTTTCCTAAATGATTAAGATGCTAACTTTAAATTCCTTATTTCCCTTATTCAATGGACTATTTAGTAGGTCACTTTAGCGTTCTATTTGAATTTTGTAGCAATATGGTGACTTTATAAAGCCTGATAAAGATGTTCAAAATCAAACATCTTTTTCTCTTAATGGGAAAGATTTTTTTTAATTCCCATTTATTTATTTATTTTTACATTTTTCCATAAACATTTACTTTACATAACAAAAAATTTTTTGCTCATATTCCATTGTTCTTTTTTAAAATAATTATTTTATTTAACTGTATCTATTATTATTATCATTATTATTTTCCAGTTTGATCAGAGACAGAGAGAGAGAGAGGAAGTGAGAAAAGAAGCCACCAGGTCCAAGACTTGAACCATGGTCGGCCACGTGGGAGCCCAGCGCCTTTAACCACCATGCCACTTGCTGGACCCCCATTGTTCTTGACAGTTAATAAACAACTTTCAAAATTCCAGATTACTGTATTTTAAAAATAATGTTCAAAATATTTCTTTTAATTTTGTACAATTTTGTTCATGACTCTGTAACAACAGAGACAGTATGGTTTTAAATATTTTTTAGAAAATATTTACATGTCTGGGACCAGCAGTTAGTGTAATGGCTATGTTGCTGGACTCCCACGTAGTCGACTGCGGTTCGAGTCCCGGACCTGGTAGCTTAAACTCACGCCAGGTGCATATGCATGCATGCCCAAAATCCCAAGAGGAGAATGGAGGAGAAGGGATTGCAGTGTGCTCATCCCCCCTGGGGGATGATTTCTCGCTTTCTATCTCTCTGTCTGTCTGGCGAGCACATGCGCCCTATAGCAAAAACTTCTCAAAAAAAAAAAAATTTATATGTCAACTACTCAAATTGTTGAAAAGCAAATGCCCAGCACACTAGTCACACATAAACCTTCTCAATTCAGTCCTGCCTACCAAGTATTCTGTGATATACCATCTGCTAACCTGATCAGTCTCTTTTTCTTCCTTCAAAGTCTTTCTCAAGATAATCCTCTGGTGTGATTGCTCTTTTGCAATCTCTACTGATTACAAGGCTGGGCTGGAAAAGTCCAGGTTATTTTATGTTATAAATTCTTTCATATATCTTCTCTAATCCTCTCTGCCAGGCAGAACTATTTATGGTGCCAGGCCATCTTTCTAAGAGCTTCTGTTGATTTACTTAAGATCTACATCTCAAACTGCATGCAGGTAGAAGTTTCAACTGACTGTGATTTTTCACTTCCTCTATGATTGTGCTCTTCATTGTAAATGAGACTGAGAAAACATGAAAATAAAAAGTTGCTGATTGGAACCAGCAGATGGCATAATGGTTATACCCCTGGATTTACACATGGAATTGACTGATGTTCAAGTCCCGGATCTGGCAACTTATAAATGTGGGCCATGTGTGTGTACATGCCCAAAATCTCGAGAGGGGAATGGAGGAGAAAAGACTGAGGCATGGCCATCCTCTCTAGGGGGGTGATTTCTCACTTTCTGTCTCTCTGTTGCTCTGGTGAGTGCATGCACACTATAGCAAAATTTACTCTATACATTTTTTTTGTAATTAAAAAAAAGATTTGCCTAATAATAGTTGATTATTAAAATATGTATTTTACATTTTTAGTTTTCTAAAAGTCTAAATATGTTGCAGTTGAAGAAAGGAAGGGAATGTCACATTTTCTTGTCCTGATAACTGTGCTTGGTTGAGTGTCTTGAACTGCATACTGGAGATAAATATCATCTAAATAAAGAATCACCTCTAATTCCCTTTTTTTTGAGTTTTTTTTTTTTTTTTTTTTTTGCTATAGGGCACATGCGCTTGCCAAAAAGACAGAGAGAGACAGAAAGCAAGAAATCACTCCTACAGGGGGGAGGGCCACACCACAATCCCTTCTCCTCCATTCTCCTCTTGAGATCTTGGAAACGAACACACATGCACCCAGCATGAGATTAAACCAGTGGGTCTGGGACTGGAACCGTGGTCGACTACATGGGAGTCTAGCAACGTAGCCGTTATGCCAACTGATGGTCCCTAATTCTCATTTTTTTAACCCCAGAGAAAAGAGATTATAATTTGATAAGAGACATGAAAGAGGGTAGTCCTATCTAGAATTCACTTCCACCATATGTTCAAAAATAATTATAACAAACTTGTACAGAATACCAATTATTTTGTAGTAGGAGGGCAGATTTCAAAACAAAATGGTATTAATTCATCTTGTTGTTCAACAAGTTATTTTTAAATGCCTATACTAAAGTGCCGCATTGATCATTTGAGTTGCAGACATTTTTATGCTCTTGATATTTTAATGCTACAAAATAATAACAGTTTACATTTACTGAGTGTTTATCATAGTATATAATAATGATAAGTTTCTGAGAAATCTTCACATTTATAAAATTATCAAATGCTACTCTTACATGCTTTGCTTTGCAATCCTGAGTTGTTCAGCAATACGGAGGAGATAAAAGAAATGTAATTTAGATTTCTCTTGTGCAGGATCACCAACTATGTCTTTGCTCACATTTATCAATAGAGATTCTCAATAGGTACTTTTTAATTTATCATAAAACCCTTCTTATTGATCATTAGGTAATTCTAATACGTATTTATGTGTAATAAATAGTTAAGAATGTCATCCTCATTTTAACTCAGCTTGACTCCCTGCAGAAAAGCACAACACTGATTAAGTGAATTTCCCCAAGAACTTCTCACTTCCTTGAGAACCAAAGGACAGATTAATTTAAATGACAATAATTTGTCACAATTCCTTTTTGAGGATAGAGGTTTTAAAAAGTGCTAACATTGGGACCAGTAGTTAGCATAATGGCTATGTCGCTGGACTCCCATGTAGTGGACCACAGTTCAAGTCCCAGACCCAGTGGCTTAAACTCATGCCAGGTGCGTGTGCGTGCATGCCCAAGATCCTGAGAGGAGAATGGAAGAGAAGGGATTGCGGTGTGGCCATCCACCCTAGGGGGTGATTTCTTGCTTTCTGTATCTCTGCCTCTCCCTGTCTTTCTGGCGAGTGCATGCATCCTATAGAAAAAGACCTCTCTAAAAAAGAAAGTGCTAACATAGGCTTTTCAGAATGAATTCCTCATAAAAATGCATTATTTTCTAGTGAGCATATCTTGTAATTAGAACCTCATACATATAATCTTTTTCTAAAATTTGATATATTACTATAGCTACTCTTTAAAATTTGCTGGTCTGTAAAACTGAATTTGGATTTAGGTTAATCAAAATTATTCTCAGGAATCCCATCAAGTGTTCACCAATTCAGATTCTCCATTATTTCTTCAAGTCTTAGTATGCTTCAGTTTTGTAAATGGATAGAGAGTATTGGCATCTGGCTATTTTCCAATATATTTCAGTTATCAGAGAAACTGAGTGTGGAAGCTCATGGAGAAGAGTGTAAGAAATAGTAAGACATCACTGACTATTCTTTACTTCTGCAGATTTTGCACTATGCAACAGAGAGGATGCAGCAGCCAGTCTTATTCTGCTAATATTGTAGGGACCAGCATACTGATGCTTCTACCCTTGAGTCTCATAGCCGCTGTGGTGCATTATTTAAGAAAGTATGGCTGTGTTGTTGCTTATTCAGTCAACAGACAGATTATTTATTTGTTTAAATTTGCTTTTTGAAGAGGATTTAATCAGAGAACAATACAGAAAAAGGAAATGATAGAAGAAATGGTTATTAATAAACCTTGGAAGGCCAATAAACCAAAGAAAAAGCATACCTTAAAATACTACTGTTTATAAGGTAGACCACATTGTAGAATGTATCTAGCCCTCTATATAAATGTCTTGCAACCCTTAAATTTTAAGTAGCTTCTCAAATGTATGTCACAAGGTATGTTGCTTCATTCTTGTCCTTTTAACATGTTAATGCCTATTTTGAATAAAACATAATGCAATCTTCAGCAAGTCTCTGTTTCTCCTCTCCTGGGCAATGCTACTGAGATAGTCTTCTGCTGAGTAGGATAGTTAAAAGTCTTGCCAATTCTGTTAATACTTCACATATTCCAAATGTTCTGTAATTCACCTACATGAGACACTCTCATGATTGGGCTTCACTCTATTTCCTAATAGATTTAAAAGGATACACTAAAAAGAAATGGAGAAAAGAAATCCAACAAAATAAAGATTTGCCACAATGCAGGTACATAAATTTGAACTAAAAAATAGATCAAATTTTAGAGTAGGCTGAATACAAATGATCCATTGCTATAGTTTTTTGTTTTTTTTTTTTTTTTTTATTAAAGGGCTAGCTGTTTTTCTACTTTCCTACATTGTTGTTACAAGACTTGATTGACATCTGTGATATACTCTGTAATATTTTGAAATGATGAAATGTGTGATCAAGAGACTTGAAATCTATCAAAAGTTATATATAGTATTTTCTCTCCATAACTGAAAATGAAAAAGTGAAAGTATTTCCTTATTCAAATAATGGTAAATTGATTTCCTTATATTATGTTCATTCATTTTTAAGATAGTTTGAAATGCTTCCAGAACATACAGAAAAAAGTATCTGCCAAAGAATGTTATTATTTTTATAGCCTATGTAAGTATTTAAATCATAAATGTCTGGCCATAATCTTTGGTCCATCAAAAGATAGAGCATACCATAAAGACATACATACCATTATATCCATTACCACATATCTTGAAATAAAAAAAAATAGAACTTAATACATGTTTATCAATAGACTTTGACTGAATAAATTATGGCATATTCATAGTACTTAAGTAGAGATCTATTAAAGATAATTTGGGGACCAGCAGTTAGTGTAATGGCTATGTTGCTGAACTCCCATGTAGTTGATCGTGGTTTGAGTCTCAGACCCGGTAGCTTAAACTCACGCTGGGTGCATTGCGTGCATGCCCAAGATCCCGAGAGGAGAATGGAGGAGAAGGGATTGTGGCATGGAGGAGAAGGGATTGCGGCATGGCCATTCCCCCAAGGAGGGGGTGATTTCTTGCTTCCTGTCTCTCTCTGACTTTCTGGCGAGCACATGTGCCCTATAGTAAAAAAAAAAAAAAAGAAAAAAAAAGAAAAGATAATTTGGCAGCCAATATCATACTGAATGGGGAAAAACTTGAAAGTTTTTCTACCAATAACTAGAACTAGGCCAGGATACTCACTTTCTACCGTCCTTTTCAATAAAGTAACAAAAGTCCTAGCCAATGAAATTATACAAGAGAATAAAATAAAAGGAATCCAAAGAGGGAAAGAAGATGTAAAATTATCTCTATTTGCAAATAACACGACTATATACATAGAAAACCCTAAAGAATTGACAACAACAAAATTTCTTGAAATGATAAATAAATACAGTAAAATAACAGGATACAAAATCAACATACAAAAATCTGCAGCATTTCTAAACAACAACAGTGAACAGACTAAGGTAGAACTGAAGAAAGCATTTCCATTTACAATAGCCAAAAAAGAAATGTAGATACCTAGGAATAAATCTTACCAAAGAAGTAAAATACCTCTGCCAGGAAAACTATGGAAAACTTAAACAAGAAATTGAAAATTATACAAAGCAGTGGATGGACATCTCATGTTCCTGGATCAGAAGAATTAATATAGTCACAATGTCAATTTTACTCAAATTAACCTAAAAATTTAATGCAGTCTCAGTCAAGTTACCAGAGATATTCTTCACAAGTTTAGAAAAAAAAAATCATAGAATCATATGTCTAGAATCATAAAAGTCCCTGTTTTGACTAAGCAATATTGCACAAGAAGAGTGGACTAGGAAGCATCTCACTTCCTGACCCCAAAATATAATACAAAGCTGTGATAATCAAAACAGCATAGCACTGGCACAAATACAAATATGTGGAACAATGGAACAGAATAGAGACATGAGAAATAAACCTCCAAGCATACAGCCAACTGATTTTTTCAAGGGAATGAGACAATCCAGTAAAGAAAAAATTTCTTTAGCAAATGTAGCTGGAAAAACTGGGTATCCACCTGAAGAAAGATGAAACTGAACCCCTATCTCTGGCCATTAACAAAAAGCAACTCAAAACGGATCAAAGATCTAAATCTAAGACCTTAAACTATAAAACTGGTGGATAACATAGGGTAAACTCTTGGAGACATTGGGGTAGGCAAAGATTTCTTAAAACCCCCAAAGCGTGGGCAATAATTCCACCAATAGACAAGGGAGTGAATATATCTGCCAACTAAAAGTGACTGATAACCGGAATATACAGGGATCTTAAGAGTTAACCAAATTAAAAGATGGACAAATAAGCTGAACAGAGAAAAACATATGAAAAAATGTTCAACATTGCTTATCAGAAGGGAGAGCTAAATCAAAACCATAATGATAATACCATCTAACCCTTTCAGAATGACTAAAATAAAGCAATAAGAATGGTAAGTGCTGATGAGGCTGTGAAGAAAAAGGAACTCTTCTACACTCTTGGTGGGAATGTAAATTAGTAGAGCCACTGTGGGAAACAATATGGAGGTTCTTCAAAGACCTACAAATAGACCTATTCTATGATACAGCAATTCCACTTCTGGGTATCTACCCAAAGGACAGGAATACACTCAGAAAGAAAAAACACTTGCACATCCATGTTTACTGTGGCATTATTCACAATTGTTAAAACATGGAACCAACCCAAATGTCCATGGACAGATGAATGGATTAAAAAAGTGTAGCACATAGACACTATGGAATACTATTTAGCATAAAAAATGAGACTCTAGCATTTGCTAGAAAGTGGATGAATATGGAAGATTTACTGCTAAGTGAAGCGAGCCAAATTATGAAAGAGAGTCACTGTATGTCCCCACTCAATATATAGCAAATATCTGCACTCTATGGCAGAAACTGAAATACTGGAAAGTATAAAAGCATAGAGAGCAACTGTGGATACTGAAGACTGTTGGAGGAGGCTGGGAAGAGGGGGAGGGCCAAATGTAGAGGGAATTAAGTGGAAAAAGAAAGAAGCAAAACATTTAAGGGACACAAAGATGAAAACTTATTTGTTGATAATGTGTATAGTAATATCTTTGACTGGGCTAATATTCATTGTATCCATGCTGAAAAAAATAATTTTTATGTTCTAATGATATATAGTGATTGATCATAAAAAAATGATAAAAGATATCTTTTGAAAAAAAGGGTAAGTAGGAGTAAATGTTTAATGGATTCTTATTTGTTGCACATTTCTCAAGTAGGAGGTTGTTAGGCATACTTTTAAAAATAATAGCTGTATCATTATGCTAAGCATTCATTAAAATGTACATAAAAATGAATATTTAATGGCTACCTTCAAAAAATATATAATTTGGCAGACTTATATATACCAGACATTTTCAATTTAATAGGAATACACTGTGCTGAAAGTATTTTACAACTGATAGTTACTATATATCTGACATAAATGCAGAATTAAATAGCATCCCATCTTAAAAAGGAATGAAATTCTGATGCATGTTACAATGTAGAGGAATTTCAAAAACATTATGTTAAGTGAAAGAAACAAGACACAAAAAGACAAATATTATATGATTCCACTTACATGAAGTACCTAGAATAAACAAACTCACAGGCACAGAAAGTAAAAGAATTTATCAGAAGTTGAGGGTAGGGTGGAATAAAGAGTTATTGTTTCATGGCTATAGTTTCTGTTTGTGATGTAAGTTCTGAAAATGGATAATGGTGGAGGTTTCAAAACATTGAGTGTTACTTAATTCCAGTGAATTGTATACTTAAAAATGTTTAAAGGAGGGACCAGCAGTTAGCGTAATGGCTATGTCGCTGGACTCCCATGTAGTCAACCGCAGTTTGAGTTCTGGACTCGGTGGCTTAAACTCATGCCAGGCATGTGTGTGTGTGTGTGTGTGTATGTGTGTGCCCAAGATCCCAAGAGGAGAATGGAGGAGAAGGGATTGTGGTGTGGCCATCCCCCCGGGGAGTGATTTCTCGCTTTCTGTCTCTCTGTCTCTTTCTTTCTGGAGAGCGCACGTGCCCTATAGCAAAAACATCTCCAAAAAAAAGTTTAAAGGGTAATTTGTTATACACATTTTATCACAATAATTTTTATATAATAAAATGAACTAAAAAATAAAGTTTAAGTTTACATATTTGAGTATATTGTAGAATTTCCATAACATCTCATGTATTGTGGAGCTTAGGCAATTATATTTTAGATATAATGAAAAGGTACTGCTGGAAATATAAAAGCAGTAACAGCTCAAGTTGTCATCTGTAGTTTTCTGTCTCTCCATTTATGCCTCTGTGTTTTTCTAAATATCTTTTTTGCCAAACATCTCTGAATATTAACCTGAGTAGGAACCATGGTAGCTAGAACCAGTGATCCAAAATATCTAAGAATGTTAATGAATTTTATATATCTAAGCTGATGTGTGGCTCTTCAGAACAGCAGCTGTTTCAGAACATAGCAGGCATGAACATAACGTGTCACTTTTTCCTTAACTTTGCAAAAGCAAATCATTATTGCAGACAGTATTATCAAAAAGAAACACTCACGTTGAGGGAGATATAAGTCCATCCCAAGATAACTAAATATATTGCAAAGTACAATATACCACTCAAAAGCTAGCAATATTCTCTGTATTTGCATTACGATACTCTAAATCTGAGGATTGTTTCTTTTTGTTAAAATGGTTTTTATTGGAAAAGCCTAAATAAATCATTTGGAATGTGTAATGTTTAGAGCTCCTTCTAGGATGCCTTTTCTATGAATCGATGTTCTTCGAGTCACTGGCACTTGCTTCCTAGTTATCTCAGCTGTCTATGTGCCAGTACTAATGAAGAATCCTCATTTCAGGTCTTAAAGAATGGAGAACAATAGAAAGAGACTCATATCACATAAGGGAAATGTATGGGCTAAGAAAAGACACATATAGTCAAAGTGAGCCCAAGGTTCTTTACATTTTCTAAGGAGGGTTTTAGTGGATCCTTAAATGCCTGCAAGTATATGCAACTCTGTGTTGTTGTGGTGTGTTTGTGCGTGTGCGTGCGTGTGTGTGTGTGTGTGTGTGTGTCTTTAGGAAGAGGATGCATAGCTAAATTTTCAAAGGGAGTGTTAACCCCTAAAAGTACTTCAGAAAGCAGTGTGGTAATGTGGAAAAAAACTCTCTGCCATTTAGAGGATGTCTCTCAGTTTTCTCAATGCAAATTTAGCATATGAAGAAGCATTAAATGGCATAACATAGATGAAACTCCCTAGAAGAATGCCTTGAAACAAATTAAATGTTTGTGTATAGAAGGCACCTCCCCCTGCTTAGAATGCAAACATGATGAAAGCAAGTCCAGTGTTATAATTATGTTTTTAATATATATGAACTTAGAACGAAAGGGTACGGCATGTAAAATCACAATAACTTTGGTTGAATATAATTCTTTGAATGTGCTCTCACTGTATTTATTTATATTTAAGGAATAAAAAAAAAACTAAATTAGTTCTTGGCCATACATTCTTTTTCTTAGCTGATTTTATTCATAGTAGAGAATATGTGCAAGTACACAGGAGAGACTGTCATGCTATGATCCCTTTTCCCCAATTCACCAGACTGTTAGGATCCTGGGAATACGTGCCATGTTTTCAGGCTGGCCTGGGGATCTGAACCTGTAGCTGACCATGTGACATCTAGAACTACAGTTCAGTTTGCTACCAACTGCACCTCCAGGCTGGGACACATATTATTTTAAAGTTTAGAAGACGGAGCAAGAGAGAGAGACAGACACTCCCCACAGGGTCTTCACATTGCAATCTCCCCTCAGCTCTGTAGCCAGCCAGGATCATGGGCAAACCCAGCTTGTTCAGGTAAACCCAGGACACAAACCTAGAGTCTTCCTGTATGACTCCAGCATCACACAGCAGCATCCCTACAACCTGTGCTGTCAAGGCTGGGCTGCATATTAAAATAAGTCTGCTGAACACCCTCCTATGTATGTACTGTGAACTGCAGATAATAAAAGTTGTCAGTTTACTCCTGAGGGCTATTTTAGAAAAGCAGGCAAAGAATGTTCACATGAAATGCAAATCAAAATAGAAAGTACTATAGGAATTTACATGATTATAAAGCACTTCTGACTGAGGAAGGAAGGTGGGTATTAGGAAGGCTTCATGGAAGAGGCAGTGTGTGATGTGACCAAGATTTCAGCATATAGCAGGATGGGTTAAAGGAACAAATGAAATCACATAGCATGACATTATTGGGCACAAATTAGAAATAAAGACCACTTTGTTTAGACTGGACATGGGGTAATTTTAGGGGATTAGTGAGAAACTAGTTCAACACGTAGAGAAACTAGTTCAACACGTATAACAAGTATTATGTCTAGTACATATTAATTATCGATAATACTTTAAAAATACATATTTAATATAAAAACATGGAAGGGAACATGAAAGTAAGGACAAAATGAAAAGAGTGAAATATTACAGGAATTGACAAGAGGTCATTGGCAATGTTCAAAATAGCAATTTTTTCTACCCTCTTTCACTGTTTAATAGAGATGACTTTTTCCTTTAGTCTTATTATTCCTATTTGTTTTCTTTTTCACTTCTTATAATCTTGAAAGAGGGCTATTTAAAGTGTAGCCAATGGCTACACCAGAAATTGCCTTTTAGTTGGCGATAACACTGACTATCCGCTAGACTAAATTTTTATGTGATTAAGAAAGCAATAGATTGACTTTAATTATATCTTGTTGAATCTACAAAAGTGTCTGCAGTTCATTTAGCATCTAATCATGCACATATTTCCATTTTTTCATTTCTTCTTCATGTCTGAACACCAGTCAATTAATTTTTTTTCTTTCCTGGAAAGTATTTAAAGAAAATGAAATAAAATCATAAATCACTTTTAGTCATAAAGTCATGCATGTATTTCTGCTTAGAGCTTTGAATTTTAAAAGTCACAACAAGGTCCAATTCAGAATTCTTTCAATTTAATTATCTTCCTCATTTACAACAAAATGAAAATTATATTTAAAATTTATTTTCTTTTTTCTCACCAAGGTTTCTGCAGCTTCATTCCATGAGTTAGTGGATTACTCTCATCTGTAAAAATCACTAGAATAGGGACCAGCAGTTGGCGTAATGGCTAAGTCGCTAGACTCCCATGTAGTCGACCATAGTTTGAGTTCCAGACCCGGTGGCTTAAATTCACACCGGGTGCGTGTACATGCATGCCCAAGACCCTGAGAGGAGAATGGAGGAGAAGGGATTGCTGCATGGCCATTCCCCCAGGAGGTGATTTCTTGCTTTCTGTCTCTCTAGCTCTCTCTGTCTTTCTGGCAAGCACACACGCCCTATAGCAAAAAAAAAGCTCTCAAAAAAAAAAAATTAGCATGTATTATACCAACTTAGGCAGCACCCATGCCCTAATTCTGATCCTATTTCTTGCCAAAGAGTTAAGCTTCTTTAGAAACTATGTAATAGACACTTTCAATTTCTAATCATCATTAGGATATTCTCAAGCACTGCTCTTAATAGAGAGAGGACTCTTAACATTGCAGAAATGTTTATTATATTTCTAAGACCAAAGGTAGTAATCTGTATTTTACATGCCTTGGGCTAATTTATTTTTTTTAAAGTTATTGTATTAATATTGGCCATTATTTATTCTTCAGAATCATTATTTATGTGATTAAGTATTTTGGTATCAGGAAAGAAAAAGTAGTAGAATAGAGGGTTTTGCTGCTGATCTTGCTCTTTTTTGCCTTGTCTAGTTACTGTGTCTGTCAAAATTCTACAATTGTGAAATTTCAGTGTTTCAAACCCAAACTATGCTCAGCACACAACAACAACAAAAGCTGGCGGTGAGATTTTCATGATCCCCAGGGAAGGTTTCTGTAATGGGCCACTCTGAAGTGGGCTTTGCCTATCCTTTCACTGAAGGTGGAGACAAACAAACAAATTCAGATCTTTCTACAGTGTATTTTATAAAAAGAGAATTTGTCATCAGTAAACCAATAATAATATATAATAGAATTAAAATGATTTTTCAGAACTAGTATCTTGGTCTAAAAGCAATATTGAAAAAGCAAGGCAAGCAGAGGTACATTTTTAGATATAAACTCTGCCCCACTTTTTCATTGATGTTCTATTTTAATTTGCTAAAATAAAAATTACATAGCCATTGAGTCACACTGTCTAATTTCAAGTTTAAAGATAACAGATCTCCTTTTAAATAGAATATTGGCACACAGACACCCCACAATCTGGCTTATGGCAACTCTTCTCTATTGGTGAAGTGGCATATTTGCAGTCCCCATAACTACCATCTTAACCATGTCACTGCATAGTATTCAAATGCACATCCCTAGTGGCCATAAGACTAGGTTCTTGAGCTGAGCTTGTCCTCTCAAGCCTTTAGGTAGATGCAGTGAGTATAATGAAGGGGTTTTGAGAAACCATGTTAGTACTGGGTTAAAAAGCATTCCATGCATTTGGGGAAAGGACACTGGTGTTAGTATAGAGAGAATATGGAATACAAGAGATCTTGGGGGAAAACCCCAGGACAAGCAGTCGAAATCCATAAATGGGGAGAAAAACTTGAAGATGCTCAAATAACCTGAAGCTCAGATCAGGCAGTTTTATTGGCTGACTGCCTGTGGGAAAAGCCTCTCTGGAAATTCCTTGGAAGTTATTGGGGAATCCTAGGGCAAAGGAAGCTAGGTTTTGTAGGAAGACTTGCCCCAAAACTTAACTGCTGGTTGTCTCCCAACCCAGCTTCAAGAAACACTGAAGCGAATGGCATTCACATTTTCACTTCTGCTGTATGTTTATTCATAGGTAGCATCCCTCACACTCCAATATATCGTTTGTCCTCTCAAGCCTTTGGGTAGATGCAGTGAGTGCAATGAAGGGGTTTTGAAAAACCATGTTGGTACTGGGTTAAAAAACATTTCATGCATTTGGGGAAAGGACACTGGTGTTAGTATAGAGAAAATATGGAATACAAAACCCTGAATGAGGCAATGCCCTTTCTGGGTCCTTGACAAAATCAGTGATGGAACCGAGGCGGTGGATAAGAGCTGACAAAAGCTGGCCTGTGAATGGGCACAGTATCTCAAAACGATCAATGAACTGACACAGAAGATGGTAAATGAAGGGAGAAGCCACATTGTTACTCAGCCCAAGCTGAACTCCAAGAAAGAAGAGAAGTTTCTACTCCAGGTAGAGACTCTTTCTAAAGGTTCAGTACTGAAGCAGGTGTTTTGACATTGAGATGAACACAGACCCATTCTGACAACTGCAAAGGAAGACCAAGGACGACAGAGAGGGAAGACTTCTGATCACCTCCCAAACGACCTGCTGCTCCAAAACTAGAAAATAGCAAAGTGAAGGTAGAAGGCAGAAAGATAAAAGAGCAACTCAAATTATTTCACATTCTGAATCTTCCTCAGGATCTACGCGAATCTGGCATTGAAATTGTCGATCATCTCTACAAGAGTGTATAGGTTAGACGCCTTCTTTGTTTGCCCAGTAACAACGCTCCTCCAAGCTCCAGCACTTGGCTGATTAACATTTCGATCTGTTGTCGCTCCTTTTCCCAACGCAGACTGCAGCAGGGTTATCCCCCTTCTTCCCTCGGTACTGCAAGCCCCATTATTAATCAAGCGGAAAGCACCGCGCAGTATGGCCCAGACTAATAATAGCCGGGCTGCTTACCTTCCCCGGACCAACTCAGCGCATTCCCGGATACCCGCTGCCCGGGGCCGCAGTCCCGCCGAGCCTGGCGGTGTGCGTGGTCAGCTCGGGCCGGCCCCCACCCCACCTGCCAGCTGCAGCTGCCGCTCCTGCCGCCGAGCTCTGACCGCATGAAGTCATCCCCCGCCCAGGGCTGGATCACCACATTCCGCACCAGCCGCGGGGGGAGTGAAAACTCTCCCAGACGCCGAGAAGGGCGCCTGAAAACTGCGCCCGACAAAAGCTAGCACGCCAGAATGAAGATTTATTTTCTATTCACTCTTTCACAGATGCTTGATCGCTGGATTGTGGACGGAGGTAGAAGAGCCACAGAGACTTTTCTCTGGATAGGTCCTTCCTCCAAACGCTCCCCTGTCACTGTGGCTGCATGGACAGCTCCATTCTACTGTGTGGGTTTCCCACCCTCTTCATCTTTCTTATCAGTATTGTTCATTTCACCGAATTTGAAAGCTAGGATTGTCATTTAAGATAAATATTCGAACGCTCCGAAAATATGTTAAATTGACAATCCATCTTATTAAGCCTCTTGTAGTAGGCTCCACCTCTTTTCCAACACACAAACGTACACACAGTCAAATAACTCAATTATGAAAGCTGGAACCTCTCGCTGTGTCGCCTACGTAATAGAACGGGAATCTCCCAAAGGAGTGGAGAAGTGGGGCTGACCAGAGAAAGAGCGCAAAGAAACGGAGAGGGGTCGTCACGGGGTTGTCTCTGTTTAGTGATACATTAATGGACAGATGTTCCTTTTAATACCTCTTCCTCCATCCCCTCCTCCACACCCTTTTCCCTCCTTGCCACCTAATAGGGCAGACTGCTCTGCTGACAGCTATAACATTTGGGAACCAAGAAGCAGAATCCACATAACAGATGGCTGTCTCTTTCTTTCCCATAGGATTTACCAGAATTTCTCTTAGGGATGTAATAAAGCATATATATATATATA
>NW_006209652.1:102708-135139 GCF_000334495.1 Tupaia belangeri chinensis
CATAACAGCAGTTTGGGGGCTGGTTATTTAAGGAAAAATAGGTCTGGTATTTGCTATCTTTGCAGCTGAGCCATGGTTACTTTCCCAACTGTTGAGTCCTTTTTCAAGTAGGGAGTTTCCTTGACATTAATGATTTGCAAGACTGGAGTTTCCTTTCTTTCTTTCTTTTTTTGTTTTGTTTTGTTTGTTTGTTTGTTTGTTTTTTTTTTTTTGAGAGGTTTTTTCGCTATAGGGCGCGTGCGCTCGCCAGACAGACAGAGAGAGACATAGAGACAGAAAGCAAGAAATCACCCCCCAGGGGGGGTGGTCACGCCGCAATCCCTTCTCCTCCATTCTCCTCTCGGGATCTTGGGCACGTACGCACACGCGCCCGGCATGAGTTTTAAGCCACCGGGTCCGGGACACGAACCACGGTCGACTACATGGGAGTCCAGCGACATAGCCATTACGCTAACTGCTGGTTCCCTGTTTTGTTTGTTTGTTTAGAGGTTTTTGCTATAGAGTGCAGTGCACTCGCCAGACAGACAGAGAGACAGAAAAGGAGAAATCACCCCCCCAGGGGAGATGGCCATGACACAATCCCTTCTCCTTCATTCTCCTCTCTGGATCTTGGGCATGTACGCACACGCACCTGGCGTGAGTTTAAGTCACCGGGTGCAGGACTTGAACCGCGGTCGACTACATGGGAGTCCAGTGACATAGCCATTACACTAACTGCTGGTCCCTGGAATTCCCTCTTTCACTCGCCTTTTTTGGGGAGATTTCTCACCACCAAGTTTAGGCCTGCTTGGATTTGTTCAGTAACCTAACAATGCAGCTACACAAGGCCAGAGAAGCACCTCTGCTGAACAATGCATTCCCACTTCTGTATTTTTTTTAATCTCAAAATTGGGAAGTTATGTAGCCAACAGGTTTCAAACACAACAGAATTCTTGGCCCTAGAATGTATGTTCTTTGAAAGCTAGAGTAACTTAGTTCAAGCTTCACAATCATAAAATCAGTCAGAACAAGGGATTCTTAATCTGTATCAAGGGGATACATGAATAGAATTCTAGAGTGTGAAATTTGGATGGGAAAATAACATCTTTAGTATCATTAACCTCTGATTGAAATCTAGCATTTAGTGTGACTTTTAAATATAAATAAAGGTAATAAACCACAAGAATATTAGGAGTACCTGTTATTTTTTTCACCAATAGAAATCACTATTGTAGCTTTTATACATACCCTAAAATACCACTACTCTGATGTTACCATCAAATTATCACCACATTTTTGTTTAATTTAGTAGACTATATTTTTAAATTGTTATAATTTACAAAAATATATTTTAAAATATAATATTGTTCTCATATATCCCAATCCCACTTTCCCCTGACATCTTACATTAAACATAGTACCTTTGTTAATTAATAAACCAATATTGATACATTAAAATTAATTGACATCTATACTTTATTCAAGTTTTCCTGGGTTTTATCTAATATCAGTAGTTCCATTCAAGGATCTCATCCAGGAGAGTACATTACATTTAGTTGTTGCTATGGTTTGGAAAGTGGTTTGTTGACCACAGTTTTATATTCTGGAAGCCTATTCTCAGGGTAATGACTTTGGTAGATGGTGAGACCTAGGAGGTAGGGTCTAAAGGTAGGATAGCATTCAATTGGTTGCAAGCATGGGCAAGAGAAACAGAGGTGTAAAAATGTTCTCTCTCTCTCTTTTCTCTCTCTTTCGATCCATTTACCTATCTTCCTCTATGCCTCTGTAATGTTATGATGCTGACCCTACATCTTTGGTCTTACAACCACCAGAATCAAATAAACCTCTATACTTCATAAATTCCCCAATTTCAGGTATTTCTGTTAACAACATAATAGTAAACTAATACAATTGTCATGTTCCTTAAGAGTATTCTCAGCTGTAATACTTTCTAAACTTTTCTTGATTTTTGAGGACTATGACAGTTTTGAGGAGTAGTAATCAAGTATTTTGTAGGATAACCCATTATTGCAATTTGGCTGATATTTTTTTCATGGTACAATTACAGTTGTGGATTATTAGAGAACTACAGAGGTAAAGTACAATTTTTATCATATCATATCAGTGCACTTATGATTGTGGATATTGACCTCAATCTTCTGATAAATATAGTGTTTGTCAGGTTTTTCTGCCTTAAAGTTACTGCCTATCCCTTCTATACTGTACTTGTTGAAAAGAAGTCACTACAAGAAACCCTAATCTGAGGATTGGAAGGCATGCTACATTTTCTTGAGGACAGAGTATGTATTGATATTAAAATATTTGGAATTCTAATGCATAGATCTATTTTTCTTTAAATGTTCATTTATCCAACTATTTATTATTATCAGTATAGACTCATGCATATTTATATTATAGTTTCAATAATAACCCAATACTATTTCATCTTATTGTTCAGATTGTTTCAGTTTTTGGCTATTGGAAACTCTTTCAGTTGGCTTCTGTGCTCCTCTGACATACCCCTTTGGGAGTGTGTGTATGCATGCATGTGGTAACATTTCCTAATTTTCTGGTATTACAGGATGTTCCAGATTCACATATTTCCTGCCTCAGTCCTAGAGTCTGCCATTTCTTGGACACTAGTAATAGAAACCAAACCCTGTATTCTAGTTATAGTTGTGCTGAAGAGGAAGTGCTCTGTTTAGGCCTTTTCAACTAAGAGAGCCATGAAATATATATGCACATGTACTCCCTCATGTGTATGTATCTATCCATGTACTTATAAATATTTCTACATGTAGCCAATTATATCTATAGTAAGCAAATATGAGTACATGCTTGTGTCTCTAACTTTAATCCCTTAACAAGTAGATCATTCTGGCCTCCTCCCCTTGCGTATCTGTACATTTCCACCGCAACACTGAGAAGCATGGCTCCCACCATCTACCATCCTTTTACTTAATTTTTCAGTTCCAGTGTACATGTACGGAGGCATCGAAATGGTTAACCTATACTCCAGCATCACAGTTTTTCAGTAGTTAATGGAATATATTTTGATATCAGTTTTGTTTTTAAAATATTTTAATATTTGTATTTTAAAATTTGTAATAAACTTCCTTCAAAATTCTTTATATTATATATTGTGATTTTAAAACATTATTTTTGAAAGTATGTACACAGGGTGCTCCAGATCGTCAAAGGGGCTGATGGCAAAATGAAGGTTAGGCTCCCAACTGAAAAGAGTTATCATGAAGATATGAGATGATGTGAAATTGCTTGGTGCAGCACCTCAGGGGAGCTGACACTCGATAAGTATTATCCTTGCTCACTTGGGCAGCTTCCATCTGCTTTTAAAGTTCTAAGTGCCTTGGAAGAGAAATCACTTACAATTTAGTTGAAGAATTTGCTAGGTATCAGTTGTTGGAGATACAGATTCATATAAGTTAAAGCAGAATGAGAGCCTGACAGGAACCAGGAGATTGAGGTGACCCTGAAGGTTAGAGGTTTTCAAGTTGAAAAATTTGTGCTTGAATCTTCACAGTCACAAACTGATTTTGTTTTATTTTTATTTTTATTTTTTATTAAGAGTTTGTTGCGGGAACCAGCAGTTAGCGTAATGGCTATGTCACTGGACTCCCACGTAGTCGACCACGGTTCGCGTCCCGGACCCGGTGGCTTAAAACTCACGCTTGGCGCGTGTGCATTCGTGCCCAAGATCCCGAGAGGAGAATGGAGGAGAAGGGATTGCGGCGTGACCATCCCCCTGGGGAGTGATTTCTCGCTTTTTGTCTCTATGTCTCTTTCTGTCTGGCGAGCGCACGTGCCCTATAGCGAAAAAAATCTCTTCAAAAAAAAGGAAAAAAAAAAGTTTGTTGCTTTAAGGCATGTGTGCTGCTCAGAGAAAGAGACAGAGATAGTGAAAGAGACAGTGAGAAATCATCCCCCATGGGAACTGGCCACATGCAATCCCTTCTCCTTCATTCTCCTCCTGGGATTTTAGGCACATGCACACACGTACCCAGAATAAGTTTGAAGCCACCTTGTCTAGGACTCAAACCCTGGTTGTCCACGTGGGAGTTAAGCGACATAACCACTATGCCATCTGCTGACCCTTGACTTTGTCTTTTGAAATGTGGAGAACAATGATAATTTCATGGGTTTATACTAAGAACAAAAGATGCTTGAGCCTTTCCTTCAATTTGCCCTAGGCAAAGGGGATATGAGTGTGGTGACTTGAGGCAGTCCTACAAGTTTTTTGTTTTCTGTTTTTTGTTTTCTCCTCCCTCTTGGTATTACAGTTTCTCTTCTGTGAAACCAGACTTACTAGAAGTATAGACCATTCTCATGATAATGCAGACTCTTCAAGTCTCTCAAAATACTCTTGCCAAATGCTTTCTTTATGGAAAGGAATCATGATGGTGCTAATGAAAGAATAAAATTAAATTCAGTAAATGTCAGGACTTAAATACTTTAGACACTATTGCATACTAAGAAGCTTAGGGAAACTCATGAAATGGGGAATGTTTTATGTCAATATAGTGTTTGAATATTGACATACACCTATGTGCCAGACAATTTAAGGAGTTGTGTCAGGTAAAAGAGGTGTTTTGTTTTGTTTTGCTTTGTTTTCCCTCCATGACTTTTCATGGCACAATCTTTTTAAATAGCTGAACTTTGGACAATGACTTTCAGTTCCGCAATTCTTTATTTCTGGTATTCTCGAATTAAGAGATCAAATGACCTAATGACATTCTGGGTCTTAGCAGAGGACAATGTGAAACCAGAGCCAAAGCCCTCAGCATTTAGAACCACTCTGGGTTCATGGAATCAGTCCTTCTAGAAGGGGCTCGTTTACATGCAAATATGCTATCAGAAAGGGTAACCAGGTAGCTCATTAGCAGTCACTCACAATTTAGCAGAGATTAGCTTCTCAGATTTAGAAAGGAGTTGTCAGGGTGATTTGGTCCCCAGCATCTGTCACCCCATTGATTGCCAGATCTCTTGGTCTCATTGTTCCATAGGGCTCTGCCTAGAGTTGGGAACAAGGTCGCTAACCTCACTTTTTCTTGAATGAAAAGGAATAATCAATTTCCTTTTAAGCTAATAAATTCAATTTAAGCTAATAAAATGGTAAATTTAAGTTGACTTAAAAAGTTTTGGCCCAGCTTTGCAGTGCAGCAATTAAGTGCTGGGCATAGAAGCCTCGACTCCACATTGCTGACAGTTTGAATCCCTGCCCCTGTAACTCAAAAAATATTCTGAAAAGAAGGACAAAAGGAGAAAAAAAAATTGCAGTGTTATCATGCCCCATTGAGGAGTGCCTTCTCTCTCATTCTCTCTCTCTTTGATGAGAACATGTGCCTTCTAGCAATAAAAATAAAAAAAAATTTAAAAAAAGGGAAAGAAATAAAGGTTTAGTGAACTCTGGTCATCAGACCAGTTGGTGTTCATTTATGCAGCAGATATTTACAGAGTACTGTGTACTAGTGTTGCCATGTTAGTTACTAGAGATAAAGAACAATGCTTTTCTTTTTTAAGGGTCTTATATTCTAAGGGAAGGAGATGACCAGTAGATATGACATGCTAATTGGTGGAAAGGTCATGAAGGAACAGAATAAGGAGGCAGGCATTGAGGCAGTTCTATTAGGTAGCTAGGGAATGTTGGGGCAGAGATTTGGAGGAAGTATGAGAGCAAGGCAGATAAACACATTGAGGAAGATGTCCAGCAAATGCAGATAGCTGGCATCTACTTTATGCAATCTAGAAATTGGAGGGTTCATTTTTTCCTGTTGTGAAATAATCAAGAGGGAAATTTTTAGATGAAGTAAATTAGAGAGGTCAATTAGGAACCCTTTAAAACAGTGAGTTTTAAGGATTTGGCGTTTGTTTTTAGACTTGCTAAATTTATGATCCTGATCAGATCTTAGTGAAGACATGGAGTAGACAACTGGATATAAGATTCTGAAATTGATGAAGAGACTTCATGGCTGTATATGAAAATTTGTGAATCATCATGGTAAAGCCTTTAAAGCAGATTAAATCAATTTAGTGTAGGTAAAAAGTGGATGATGTTGGAAGACTGAGCAATGAAACACTCAACAGGATCCAGCAGAGATTATGAAGAAGTGAGTCAGGAAATAGGCAGAACTATTTTCAAACCAAAGTGGAAAAGATGTGAAAAGAAAGAGGGAGTGATTATTGATGCTAGTAGACTACAATTAGAACAGATAATTTTGTATCAGATTTGGCAACTTAGAAATAACTAATATCCTTGGTAAAAGCAGTTTCTGTAGAATGGAGAGGACAAAAGTTAATTAAATGAGAAGGCCAGTGGAAATATTGAAAAGACTTCTGTTTTTGTAGTATTTTTCTACAAAACAATATGCCATGGGGCAATAATTAGAATGGGGTATGGGAATGAGAAATATTTTTTTCTTTAAAATGGACATCTATTTATGCTAATGGAAACATCTAGTAAGGATCAAGTGTTTGGTGATGCAGGAAAGAGTAGACACTACACAGAATAAGTCCTTTACAAGACAAGAGAGGAGGGATCCAGGACATAATACACTATTTGACATTAGAATAGAAGACAATTTTTCTGTCAAAGAAAGAGGGAAGGCAGAGCATGTGGTTTCACATAGATCCAGATAGACTGGTAGATGTCAAGTTCAGAGTTCTTAGAAATTCTGTCCTTATGCCACATGTATTCCCAGTGAAATAGAAGGCAGGTATTAATTTAGAGCACAAGAAGTGTTAGGGTTGTGAGGACAGGGAAATTTTGAAGTAATTGCCTAGGGCAGAGAAAAAGAGAATTAATTAGACTCAGTTTTCTACTAAGTACTAAGAATTAATCATGAATTTAAGTGAGATCAGTTAGCAAAGTTGCTGGGTTTGCCATGTCTAGCAGATTGGCATAAGTGCTGAATTGACATAGAATTTCATTTCACTAGAATTTACATTTTGCATGGATGATACGAACAAACATGGCCAAGGGAGTTCAGGATAAATACAGAGCAAACTTATTATGAATCACTCCTATCTGGGTAAGCAAGGAACTGAGAAATTAAACTGTAAACAATTTAAGTAGTTTTAAACCTGATTTTAACGTTGTATTGGATAGCAAGGGCTGAAAACTTCCCTCAGTCATAATGATATGTTAAGAACAAATACAACTAAGACCCTCCCACACCCATGAATTCCTGTCTATAAATTTCTTAACCTGAAGTCAATGATATCTTGGATATACATTTTTGATAGTCCTACAGAAATTTAAAAACAATTTTTAAATTTTAAAGTTGTCAGAATAGAAATGAGTACCACAGAGCTCACAGCACTTCAAGCACTTTGCTTACACATAGAGACATGTCCATGACTTTATTACAACTGATTCTTAACTTCCAGAGTTATTTCCTCAGTCATTGAAGAATGGAATAACAAATAAAAATTAACCAAAAATCTTCAAAGAGCTATGCTAGCATCAATTTCTTCTCCATATTAGCTTAATGTTGTTACTCACTCCACGTTCATTTTTTCCCCCAATGAATATAGTTTATTATTGCTAAGCCCCCTCCATTGTGCCTATGTTGCATGTTTGCCCCCTGGTGGATAATTCTGGAATAGTCAACATGAATTTTCTCTTGGATTTAGAGGAAAAAGATATTGTGGTAAATGAGGACGATTTTTTTTTTTTTTTTTGAGAGAGATTTATTTTGCTATAGGGCAAGTGTGCTCACCAGAAAGACAGAGAGTGACAGAGAGACAGAAAGTAGAAATCACCCCCCAGGGGAGATGGCCACATCACAATCCCTTCTCCTCCATTGTCTTCTTGGGATCTTGGGCACGAACGCACACGTGCCAGGCTTGAGTCTAAGCCACTGGGTCTGGGACTCGAACCGCAGTCAACTACATGGGAATCCAGCAACATAGCCATTACGCTAACTGCTGGTCCCAAATGAGAAATAGTTTTAAATAAATGATGGAACTAACCAGAAGAGGTTCAAATAATTGAACATTCAACCCTGTTCTATTAGTTTCTAAGTCTGTTATTATTTTACTATTTTTAAAGAATTTTTATTTAACTTTTATTAATTTATTCATTTTTATTTATTTTAATTTGACCAGAGTGAAACAGAGCAGCGAGAGAAAGCTGCCAGGTTTGGGACTTGAACTGTGGTCAGCCATGTGGGAGTCCAGTGCCCTTAACCACCATGCCACCTGCTGGCCTCTGATATTATTTTACTTTAACTGAATTAGGAAGATGATTCTCAATGTAAATTTCTGACATTTCTAAAAACAAGAATATGGAATTATAAAAGAAAGCTAGTCTCACATTTATTTAAATAGTAAAGCTCTTAATATCTGATCTTAAGTGAAATAAATATGACTGTTTTCTTTAAATTAGTTTGAAATCATGTAAATAGAAATACAGGGGCGCTGCCATTGATTAATCTTCACATGCTAGGGTTCCATATAAAATTATGCAAATTATGAGAAAGTCTCATTTTGACATTGTGCATGCATCAATAAGTCTGGCCTTTTATAAGAGTTTTCTATATCATCTTAGATAAAAATAACTTTGATGTGTTTAACTAAGTAATTATGACTTTGTTTCTATTGGGCAATGAGTATCATTTCAATCATTTCTTGTCAATTCACTACTTTATTCATTTAAGAGATCTAATGATAACTTTCTAGTACTTGGCACTATTTTGGGTGCTGGGAATAAGACCCAGGTCTTTTCCTCAAAAGAATTGCAATCTAATATGGAGAAAAAATGAATAAAGTGTTAAAAATTGCATGGCAGAAGTGCACATTGTACAAATATAAGCAGCATAATTTAAGTTCACTCCATATGAGTAGTTTGGAAGAGTGCCATAGGAGAGAAGACCTGAGAGGCCTTAAAGGGCTTTAAATAGATGAGCATTGGGAGCCAAGAGTGAGAAGGCAGAAGCAATTAGGCTTTAGAAGAGCAAATGTACACAGACATAATTGCGTGTATTATTCAATCAAATGTCATTATCATCCCCATCACCATCACATCATCATCTTGACAATTAGTTGATACATACTTATTTTCATGCAGTCAATTGAGCTCTTAATATCCGTACCTAAATGTTTTCTACCATCTTCCTTATGAGTTCAGTATTGCAGTTATCATCACTTTACACATAAGAAAATGGAGGTACAGAGGGATTCTATTATTTGCTTGAACCTACACGTTAACATTTTCAGCTCTATGCACTGAAAATCTTCAATTTGTTTGTTAGAATGATTTGCCCATACTGCGATCTAAGATATTGGTATAATCTCATAAAAGGTAAATTATATTTTGATATTCATTATACAAATTGGCTAATGTGCTTAAGTGCCTACAGATTAAGATGAGAAATACAGAATAGAGAAAAGCATCTGTATTATGTATGTATATTGGGAACAAAGAATCCTGTCAGAGATCATCTAATGATGTAGTTTGTAGCAGGAAATCACATACATATCACAGGCAACATCAATGGCACATCTCCCTTCTCCCCGCAACAGAGCAATTAAAAATTATTTAATTTTATTTAATTCATTTATTTTAATTTGATCAGACACACACACACACACACACACACACACACACACACACACACACACAGAGGGAGAGTGAGGAAGCAAGCCACCAGGTCCTGAACTGTAGTTAGCCATGTGGGACTGTCCAGCGCCTTAACCACCATGCCAGCCACCTGCTGACCCCACAAGAGGGCAATTTTAAAGATGCATAGAAAGAAAATTCACATTACTCACAAACTATAGATAAGAATATACTATAGTAACGCTCTAAGAATAACATGCTTTGAAATGTTTTATTTTACTCATCTGTTGGTTTATATGTATCACATTAGGGGAAAAATTATTGCTGATTGGAAATTCTGTTAGAATTTATATATGTATGTGTGTGTGTGTGTGTGTATGTGTGTATACACACATAACCCTTCTAGGTTAAAAATACCACATTTGACAGATGAGTTATTATGCTAAAGAGAGTGGCCAGTGCTTTAAAGTGTCTGGTATCTAAAACACATGACAAATGGCTAAGAGAACTAAAGATAGATGAGTGAGACAAGGTAAGACTAGGAGGAAACTATGTGGCAACTCTAAAATACTTAAAGAGTTGTCCTATGAATAAAAGAGTAGGCTGTTCAAACCAAAACATTTTAGACCAATGAGCTAGGTTTAAGTTGATAAAAAATATGAATGTTTTTAGCAATGAGAACATTTCAAGACCAGCATAACGGTTACATTGCTGGATTCCCAAATGGCTGACCAGCGTTCAAGTCTTGGACCCGGCGGCTTGAAACTCACACCAGTCGTGTGTGCATTTATGCCCAAAATCCCCAAAGGAGAATGAAGAAGGGATTGCATAACTATAAAACCAAGAGTTCAAACTAATTTCTGGAGTTCAATTCAACATTGTAGAGTTTATTCTAGCTACTGTCTCTCATCCCTTTCTTATTTGTAATTCCTTTCTTTAACAGTGAAAAACCTGATTCTCAATACCCACAATCAATTATTTCTCAGTCCAAGAATATACATACAACTTATCTTCTAAGCTCTAGAATATACATACTTAAAGATTGTTAAAAGCAACTTTATAACAAACATAATATTTTGCACACTGTTTTTCTTCATTAATCTTACAATATATGTAGGGTCAAAAGTATGTGATCAAATGCTGTTTTCCAAAGTTTTAGGTTAATATTTAAATTTTTCTTCATTGTAATTTTGTTATTCATTTGTAATAAAGTTAGTTTTCTTCATTACTGTTTCTGTTCCATTTTGAGTTCTTTCCAAATTTTGGTTTTATTTAATTATTTTCTCAATTTGGAATATGAAATTTTCTCATGGTTCTAAAGTCAACTATAAAAAAAAGATATAGAAATGCCCTTCCTTTCATTGTCTACCCCATTCTCATTCTTTCTTTTTGCCAAGTTCTTATCTGCTTCTTTTAGATTATAAATAGACACTAGTTTTGGTTTATCCTTTCCACATTTCTCTGCACAATGAGCCGATACATAAGCATATTTACAATCCCTTCTTACATGAATGATAGCATGATTCTACTCCTTTGCACTTTGTTTTTAAGTTATCATGGAAAGCACTCTGTGTCAGTTGATAGAGATCATGCAAATCTTTTCTTCCTGAACAAGTAGCATCATGCTCCATAAACCAACTCAAAGAAAAGCCTAAGAAAAAATTTTAACTCCTAATTTTCTTCACTTTCCACATAGAATGTATCAGTATCAGTGAGTTCCCTGAAATCTATCTCCAAATATAGTTTCTTTTTATAATGTTCTTGTTTATCCTCTTTGTCTGACTAGCTTATTTTTTTAAGTTTATTAATTTCTTTCTTCCATGAGTGAGAGACAGAGAAAAGAAAGAGAGAGACAGCACCCCAGAAAATGTCTTCTTTCTACAATCCACTCCCAGGTTCAGCCAGCCCCAGAATCATTACATTCTTCAGTGTAATTGTGTCACTGATTTGTGATAAAGTTAGGCTCATTGTAAATGTTCGTATTCCTTTTAAGATCTTTCCAAATCCTGGTTGGATTTAATTATTTTCTATGTATTTCTCTATTTCTCTTCATATCATTGCTACCATATTAGTCTGTGCCACCATCATTTCTCTCTTACACTACTTGGAGAGTCTACTACCAGTATCTCACACAAATATAGTTATTTCTACTATCTCCTTAAAACTATTTAGTTAATTTTACTTGTATCTAAAATGAAATAAAAAAATTAGCCTCCTGTGCATTTGCCCAACTGCATCTTGTATGTATTGCCTTTATACCAAATTATTGTTTTCAATACACCATAAACTTTTCCATTAAATACTTTTGACTAGTTAGTTTCTTATTGCTTTTGTTAATTCTCTTCATCTGGATTTTTCTAAAATTTTAAATTTCTTTCTTTCTTCCATTAGTGAGAAAGATAGAAAAAAAGAAAAAGAAAAAGAGAGATAGCACTGTTAATATGGGCTTGTTGTCACAAGCCACTCCAAGCTTCTGCCAGCCCCATATCATGGACCTATGTATGCCTGGTGTACACAGGGAGGTCTCCATATGTAAACCTGAAACTCCCAACAGCTTCTCAACCTGTCTTTTCTTTACCATTGCATCTCCATCCATAGACTATCATGTTTGCTTCTTATCCTCTTGTTTCAGCTTTGATGTCACCTTCTCCTAGATACATTTTCTGCCACCTTTTATAAAATAGGTAGCCCTTGTTCAATCATTTTTTATCTAGTCAGTTTATTTTCTTCATAGTAACACTTGTAAATAATGAAATATAGATTGACAGGTATTAGAATTTTGCATAAGTTTTGAAAAAATTGGGACTAGTGAGAGTATTAAATGATAAGTTTTCTGAACTGTTTACTGATGTGAAGTGAAAAGTATCCTGTTTTTTCACAATAAAATGACTTCAAGTTTCAATTTGCCAGATTATCCTATATATCAACATTCTCCTCTTGTGAAAAAATCCTCTTTCCTAATGATCCTAAAATTTTGTGTTTTATGCACTTCAAAAGGATAGTATTCCAAAATTTACCTAAGTGTAGCAAGCATAAACTCTGATTAATTTCTTTTAGTCATTGAGTTTTGGTGCTACATTTGGTAGCTGTAGACAAATGGACTTACAAAAAAATTAGGTGATTCCAGTTCATGGTTGATCCAGAAACATGTGCATCACATTGAGTTCTAGGGTATTGTTCATCACTTATTAAATGATAAAAATCATTGGAATCCCAGCATTGCCATTCTTTGTGCTAAGGTCATTTATTCCCAGGATGACCACTGTCCATGGTTCCACCAACCTAAGAACTCAGGGATCTTTAGATATTTACTCCTGTGGATCAAGAGACACTGATGATTAATATATATTATTTTCTTCAGGATATACATTAAGTAGCTGAAATTATTTTTATTTTTTATTTTTCAGCATAACACATGCATCTTTATGGAGGTTTTTAACTACATCATATCAGGAGTTATTTAAAAACTCCAAAAAGTATTTTTAAGAAGACGCGTAGGTGGCATCTCACTCCCTGATCCTAGAATATATTACAAAGCTGTAATAGTCAAAACAACATGGTACTGGCACGAAAATAGTCATGAGGACCAATGGAACAGGGCAGAGACTCCAGAAATAAACCCCAAAACATACAGCCAACTCATCTTTGACAAAGGGCACCAGTCAATCCACTGGGAAAAGGGAAACCTCTTTAGCAAATGGTGTTGGAAAAACTGGGTATCCACCTGCAGAAAAATGAATCTGAACCCCTGTCTGCCACCGTTAACAAAAATCAACTCAAAGTGGGTCAAAGATCTAAATCTAAGACTGCAAACTATAAAACTACTGGTGGAAAACACTGGGGAAACTCTGGGAGACATTGGACTAGGCAAAGACTTCTTAAGCAAGACCCCCAATGCAATAATCCTCCAAATAGACAGGTGGTATTACGTCAGACTAAGGAGTTTCTGCACAGCAAAGGAGACTGTAATTAGTGTAAATCGACAACCCTTGAAATGGGAGACAATTTTTGTTAACTGTGCCTCAGATAAGGGATAATAACCAGAATACACACGGAACTCAAGCAGCTTACCCAGAAGAAAATGATAGATTCAATTAAAAGATGGAAAAATGAGCTGAATAAACAACTCTCTAAGGAAGATATACAAACAGCCAAAAAGCATATGAAAAAATGCTCAACATTCCTCATTGTAAGGGAGATGCAGATCAAAACCACAATGAGATACCACCTAACCCCAGTTAGAATGACGAAGATTGAAAAAACAAATAATGATAAGTGCTGGAGGGGATGTGGTGAGAAGGAAACACTGCTACACTTTTTGGTGAGAATGTTAATTGGTCCAGGCACTGTGGAGAATGATATAGAAGTTCCTCAAAGACCTTCAAATAGAACTACTATATGATCCAGCAAATCGACTGCTGGGTATCTACACAAAGGACAGGAGAGCACTCAATCAAAAAAGTGCTTGCACATCTATTTCTCATGGCAACATTATTCACAATTGCCAAGACATAGAACCAACCCAAATGTCCAAAAACAGATGAATGGATTGAAAAATTATGGCACATATATTCCATGTAATATATTCATTCATCCGTAAAAAAACAACAAGGCCTTGGAATTTGATAGAAAGTGGATGAATATGGAAGATTTGTTGCTGAGTGAAGCAAGTCAGGCTATGAAAGAGAGACATTGCATGTCTCCACTTAACATATACCAACTGTCTAAACTCTATCATAGAAACTGAAAGACTGGAAAACATAAAAGTATTAAAAACTGTAATGAGCACTGGAGACAAAGTGGAAAGAGAGTGTGAGAGGAGAAGAGCATAGGAAATTTGGGGGTAAAATTGAGAGGTAAGACACTTGTGGGACACAGATAAGGTTTATTATCTGTTGACAAGGATGTGTATGGTGGTCTCAATTGGGCTGGTCTGAGGTATATATCATGCTGGGTAAAGTCTCTTCACAATCCAAATGATGTATAGCGATTTAATGTAAGAATAATAAAAAAATACATAATAATATAAAAAATTAAAAAAAAGAATTACAAAAAAAAATGTTTTTTTAAATCACAGCTAATGGGGCCAGCAGGTGGCATGGTGGTCAAGGGCACTGGACTTCCACATGGCTGACTGTGGTTTGAGTCCTGTACCTGGCAGCTTGCTTTCTCATTTTTTCCTCTCTGTCTCTCTGATTCTGTCCCTCTCTGGTCAAATATAAATAAATAAGTAAACTTAAGTAAAATAATTCTTTTTTTAAAAACCCACCACTAATAATAATCTAGAAATAGGATAAAAATCATGAACATGATTTTAAAAATATATAATTAATATATGAATATGTAAATACATATATTTATAATGTGTGTGTATATATGTTTTTCTTATTTATAAACACATATATACATACACGCAATTGTCATTGTTGGTTTAGTTTTTGTTTTTTCTTTCATTTTAATGTAAAAAATTTATAAAACAGAATCAAACTAAAATAAAATAAGCTTTAAAATTATATTTTTTTAAAGAGAGATTTTTATAGAGTGTGTGTACTCGCCAGAGAGATAGAGAAAGAGAGACAGAAAGCGAGAAACCACCCCCTGAGGGGGTGTCCATGCCCCAATTCCCTCTTCTCCATTCTCCTCCCAGGATTTTGGGCATGCACACACACGTCCTGCTTGAGTTATAAGCTGCCGGGTCCAAGACTTGAACTGCAGTCAACCACATGGGAGTCTAGTGACATAACCATTACGCCACCTGCTGTTGGCCCCTAAAAATACATTTTAATAATATTTTTCCTTCCAGAATATACCTTTAAAGTAGTATTATCATTAATGTCAGTATAGACCAGATTTTTTTCTTTGGACATAAAGGCATGCTGATGCTGTCATACTAGAAACTGGAATTTAAGCTTTAATATTCAAATCCTATCTCTATCATCTACAATATACCTTAGTAACTAAAGCCCCTGGAATTAAAATCAGAGAGATCTGAGTTGTGTTTAACTTAAGTTTACAAGCTTTGTGACCTTAGGCAACTCATTTATTTTGCTATGCCTCAATTTTTTAATTCATAAAATGGACACATTAAGCCTAGCAATGGTGGTGCAGGTGGTAGGGCACCCAGTGCAAAACAAGAGCCACAATGAAGGCCCAGGTTCAAAGCCTGAGTCAACTTGAACATGCCAGGCACAGGCCCATGTGTGCTTGTGATCCTGGCTGGCTGCAGGGAAGATGGTGCTATGACAAGAACTTGGTAAGGGATTGTTACTCTCTTTCTGTCTCATGCAGGAAATAAACTATTTAAAAAATTATTTTATTTTTTTAATTTATGTATTTTTAAAATTTTTCCCGAGAGGATCAGAGTGAGAGTGAGAGAG
Source organism: Tupaia belangeri chinensis (assembly GCF_000334495.1). NCBI lineage: Eukaryota > Metazoa > Chordata > Mammalia > Scandentia > Tupaiidae > Tupaia > Tupaia belangeri. Next base: position 118,642 of record NW_006209652.1, read on the forward strand.
AGAAAGTGAGAAAGCAAACCTCCAGGTCCACGACTTGAGCTGTGGTCGGCCGTGTGGGAGCCTAGTGCCCTTAACAGCCACGTCATCTGCTGGCCCCAACAGTAAGTAAACATTGAAAAGAGAAATAGATAAGTTAAAAGTACTAATACTCAGGGTTGATGAGAAAAATGTATGTAATTAATACTGCAGCAGGCACTTACGATGACCAGTTAATGCTAGTTGGTATTATAGTTAGATGTTTTCAGCAGGTAGGCACATTTCTTTGATCTTCTCATTATGAAGTATAAAACTACGTTTTGCCTAATAGATGAATTTTAAGATTTCCTGATAGTAATAAAGCATTTAAGAATATGTCTGAATATTATTTAATTTTAATTGTCAGCATGAGTATATGTCTCATATTCACCATATAAATAAAAACATGATTGTAAAGCTGTCAAATGAGTTACCAAAACATTTTTGTTCATACCTTTCATTGAACTGTAAGTCCTAAGAAGACTTTCTGATGTAGTGAGGGATTGACATTTCATACTACGTAAGAACAAATACAATAGCTATTCTATTTTTATTACTAAAGATGAACTTTTTAAAATTTGATTTCCAAAGTACAAATAGTTTGTGCCCAGGAATGAGGCAAACTATCCTTTAGTCTGAAAAAGCATAAGGAGGCTCAATGCAGATAAACAGAGAAGGCAAAGAAGAACAAGGAAAGTAGGATGTGTTTCTCCTGTTCCGCTTTCAAAAGAGGGGCAAGATATCAGAGCTTTTCATAAAGAAGCTGAAGCGTGCCCTTCTGACATTTGAAAGGAAGAGATGCCCTACATTCAAGTATCTAGAGTATATCTTCCTTTCAAAAATGAGCCAAGTTAATCATCTAGAGAGGAAGAAGAGGGTAAAATAGCCTGTGAACAAGTCCTTTTTGTGGTGTTAAAAGTAGCTAATTATAATGAATACCAAGCATCTAATGAGTTTAAGATCCCCCTTGGAAAAACTGGTCTGGCCTTCACATAAAAAAGAGTAGGGAGATCAAGTGGGCTATTTGCATGTAGTAGGGCAGATCTCCTAATTGCCTAAATCGTACTCATTTTAAGGACATGTTCAAAATCTGTCATACATTTTACAATATACATAATTATATAAATGTAATACTTAGTCATCTATCTAAATAACATCAACAATTAATCCTATCTGCAGTTTTTGATTAGGCTCCTGTAGTGACATATTTTCCCCTCCTTTTCAATTACTGAACAATACCAGTCATTTTTAATCAAAGTAGAAAGTTGATTGATAATATCATAATATTCTTAAAGGAATATTAGAAAATCAAAATTTGTAATCATGATTGCTCATCGATCATTGATGTCCTTCATGAAGTCATTAGATTACTTATTACCAAAGTTGCTATTTTCTAAATATTGACTGGTTCCTGTGACATTTAACTAGATTACATTAATGATCTTGTAATTGCAAGAGTAAGAACTTGATGTTCTTCCTTATTACTAGAAAATATTAGTTTAAAAATATGCCAGTAAGCAATTATTTTAAAATATACATGATATTTTTGAAATAATATATTTTGAGTAAACACTGTCATTAGGTTAGAAGATTGACCTATTTTTTGCTAACCTTGTTGATAGTACTATTTGTTCCAAATTATTCCTATTATCCTGAAAATAAAGGACTTTTGAAAATCATTTTAAAGGGGACTATGTAGAAAGATTCTGTGGGATTGATGGATATTCTCTGAAGAACAAGTGAAGGGAACTACTTCATACAAAACATTTTCCAACACTGCAACTGATGGTCAGCTTGTCGCTGCACAAATGTGAAAGTCATTTCTTGGAACTCATTTTACAAGCTGATATGAGCATTTGACTCTTCCTACCTGTGACCTTGATGCCAAAACCTTCTCTTAGTTTTTCTTAGCCTCACTAATCATTTCATGTGTCTCCTATCCTTGATATTCTTTCTCATTCAGATCTTTGATCTCTTTACCTAGAATCCCTGACCTATGCAACTCATAGAGTGTCCTGGAGAGTTGGTGGTATTTGTTAGGTTGTAGCAAAACTGTTGATAAAATTGTTTCTCATATGCTACAGGGCAGTAATGGCTGATCTAATCTTTATTTCCTATATGGAAGAAAATATTTATTTTTTAAAGAATTAATTAATTAATTAATTAATTAATGTTAATTTGAATGGAGAGGGACAGAGTGAGAAAGAGGGAAGGAAAGTGAGAAAGCAAGCTGCCAGGTCCAGGGCTTGAACTACAGTTGGCCATGTGGGAGTCCAGCACCCTTAACTGCTGTGCCACCCACTAGTCCTGGAAGAAAATATTTAGAATGTTGTTGTATTGCTACTTGCTGCTTTCATTAAGTTCTTCATCAAAGATGAACTCAGACTAGAAATAGCCAACCTGTGGGGGGAGATGAAAGGCAATATTGCTTTGATTAAAGGAGGTGCTATCTGCCTGTGGTCTCTAATTTAAATTACTTGAACATATGATAAATTAGGACCATGCAGAGTAGAGAAGTCCAACTGTTTTGCTAATGAGATGAAAACAGGTAACAACTGAAAGCAGTAACCTTTGCAGGAGATATAACTATACTCTTAAGTCTTTTTCTTGCCCTTAAATGTAAAGGCAAGGAACACCTTACTACTATTATAGCCACGTGCATACTCACTTCTTAACTTCAATCAGTATTTTAGCCACTGCTTCAGGGTAAAGTTCTGTGCAGAATTGAACTTACTTTGCCTGATAGTACCTGTATTACTCAGGGTTCTCTAGAAAGACAAAACAAATAGGATATATGCCAAAGTTTACCTGGATATCTATGTCTACATATCTGTTGTATTATAGGCATTGGCTCACATGATTTTGGAGGCCAGAAAATCTTGCAATCTGCCTTCTACAAGCTGGAAAACTAGGAAGCTGGTGGTGTGGTTAAGTCTGAGACCAAAGGCAGGAAAACCGATGTTTGAAGGGAAGAAAAGATGGATATCCCAGCTCTAACAAAACCAAAATCATCCCTTCTCCAACATTGTGCTCTATTCAGACTTTCAACAAAGTTGATGATGTTTACTCACATTTTGAGGGTAATCGTTTTTTTTGTTTTTTTTCCACTCAGTGTACTGATTCAAATGCTGATCTCTTCTAGATAGCCTCACAGATACACTCAGAAGTAATGTTTTACCAGCTCTCTAGTATACCTTACCCCAATTAACAAATAAAATTGGCATGATGGTTGCAGCACTGAACTCCCACATGACCCATGGTGGTTCGAGTCCTGGACCTGATGGCTTGCCTTTTCACTTTCTCTCTCTCTCACTCACTCTGGCCCAATCTGTCAAATTAAAATAAATATAAAAAGCTAAATAAAATAATTCTTTTAAAAAATAAAATTAACCATCATGAGTCCACCCCTTATCAACTTGACGCCTCTACACATCTCTTTAAACCATACTTAATATTAAATAAAGACAATAGCAAGATCACAATTCTACCTAATATGATACAGGTATCCTGCATACAACTGAAATGTATGATCCCTTCCCTAGAACAGGAAGTAAACTTTTTGAGTGTTGACTACTCTTCTGAATTCTTAGAACTTAAGTACTATGATGTATAATTAAGAATACAAGAATACAAGTTAGTAAAATTTCCTTGAAGGACAGAAATGATAAATATACTTGTGGATTTCATGTAAGTACAGTTCTATAGGGGAAATTTGGCCAAGAATACTTGGAATAATTCAATTACAGCTTTTCATAATGTTATTTCAAAATAATGGATATGATCTTTTTTTAAAAGAACTATATTGAAACTGTGACCATTGCTTTCATGTCTTGACTCAGACCTTGCTAAGCAGTTCTCAGAGGCCTGAATATCACCCAACATGTTTTCTTTTACTGTTAACATCCACTGGGTTAGGTATCTGTTTGCAATTATTTATATAATTTTTCAAGAATTTACATGTATTTTGTCTTGAATGTATTTTGTCTTGAATGCTCTCTATACTGTATTTAGGCTCATGTGTACATCAATAAGGCACTTTTCAACTAAGAAGACAAAGACTGTGAAAAGAGATTAACTCTTCTAATTATTTACACTGAAAGAGAAACAAATATACATTTCATGTAACATCAGTTGGGTGTAAATTGTTTGCTTTATTGTTTTATTTAGTAAGATGTATACGGCAATATTAATCATCTTAACCACTTTAAATATTGTGGCATTAATTACATTCAGAATGTTATAAGGCCATCACTACGATCATTTGCAAAACCTTTTCATCACCCTGAATAGAAACTCTGCACCCAGTAAGCAATAAATCTCCATTTTCCTCTCTTCTTTGACCTTTGTAACCTCTAATCTATTGTCTATCTCTATGAATTTACTTATTTTAGAAATTTCATATAAATATGATTATACAATATTTATCTTTTTGATTCTGATTTACTTAGAATATTTACCAATTTTGTACAAATATCAGAAATATTTATTTTTAATGTCAGAATAACCTTCCACTATATGTACATACTGTATATTTATCCACTCATCTGTTAAACCCTTGTATTGTTTCCACCTTCGATAATTGCAAATAATGCTGTGTTTGAGTACTTGTTTTCAACTCTTCAGAGTATAACCTAAGAGTGGAACTGCTGTGTTAAATGATAATTCTTTTCTTAGATATTTTTAAATGATTTTTAATTTAATTGTTGTACAACTCTATAGAACACAGTATGATTTTTCATAGTATGCATGGTGTACATGACAATCAAATCAAGGCTATTACCATATGCATAATTTTCAGTGGAACTTTACATTCTTATGTCTGTTAAATATTTTCTCTGTGAATCCCTTTCACCCATCCTGTACTATCCACCTTCTTTCCATACTGTCTCTGGTATATACACTTGTCCTCCTTATTATTATATCTTGGTATCTTTCAATTTTTGTGCAGAAATTCATTATATGAAGTGGTGAAAGTGCCAAACTATTTCTTCTTCTTTTTTTTTTTTTTTTTTGAGTGTTTTTTGTTATAGGGTACATGCGCTTACCAGAAAGACAAAAAACAGAGAGAGACAGAGAGAAAGAAAGTGAGAAATCATACCCTGAGGGGATGGCCACACTGCAATCCCTTCTCCTCCATTCTCCTCTTGGGATCTGGAGCACACACGCACATGTGCCTGGCTTGAAATTTAAGCTGCCAGGTCCGGGACTCGAACCACAGTCAATTATGTGGAAGGCCAGTGACATAACATTATGCCATCTGCCAGTCCTGAAGTGAGATATGTTTTAAAAAATGAATCTTCTCTCATTTTTTTTCCCTCTACTTATTTGGATTTGTATTTTTAAAAAAGCTTTCACTTTTTTTATGTAGACTTATCCATTCTAACTCTGTATTCCTTTAGGCTCTGTTTTTGACCTTCCAGTTTTTAATTTTTTAATTTTCTATTTATTTATTTATTTTTTTAGTTTATTCATTTCAAAACAAAAGCGCTAAAATAAAACAATTTTTAAAAGGGCAAAAAATTTAAATTAGGAAAAGAAATAATACAAATGTCACTAAGTACATGTACAACATCATTATTCACTAGGTAAATGCAAATTAAACCCAAAATGAGATACCCCTTTATACCTGCAAGCATGGGTATAATAAAAAATAAATAAAAGTAACAAGTGTTGGCTAGGATATGGAGCAATTAGAACACATCTTTTCTTTTTCTGAAGTGCGAATCTACTTCCCACATTTGCCTTTTTTTTTTTTTTAATGTGTTTCTCATCCACATAGTCTTACTATCATACAATGTGATTGCAAAGTTCACTACCAAATCTCGCACTCACATCTATACCACCTGGAAAGTTGTACAATTTCATACCCATATGGATAAGCCAAATTTCTGGGCCCTGTCTCCAGATCCTAAAACTTAACAGCATCCTCCCTTCTCCATCTGATATAATTCTGATTGACCATAATAGGATACTTTAAATTTCTAAAAGGGTTACCGGATTCTTTTCTAAGGGCCTACTGTTGGAATTAAATGTTATCTGGTTGGGGATCAACAGATGGCATGGGTTTTAAACTCCTACATAGCTGACCATGCTTCTAGTCTTGGCAGCTTGCTTTCTCACTTTCTTTCTCTCTCTGTGTGTGTGTCTCTCTCTGGTCAAAGTAGAATAAATGAATGAATAAATAAAATTAAATAAATATTGCTAAAAATGTTATCTCGGAAGCCACCATAATAACTCCTACATAATCTTGATTTAATAGGTTTAATTGATTTAATTTGTCTTATTCAGATACTAGGACTTAAATGAGGCACTACCAGTAATTTCCAAAAAGTTACATGTACATTATCAAATGATATATTGAATCCATGCCCCTTGGCTATAGGTAGATACACAAAATTTCTAGGTAAAAGTCTCAGTAGGGTGGTATGATGAAGGCCCTTTGAAGGAGTGAGATATACACTAAGGCTATAATTGGTTGGAAGTTGTACTGAAAAATGGAATGTGGACAAAAGATATGGATTGAAAAGGCAAGAAAAGCAAAGTTCACTGTGTTTCTGTTGATCTGTGGGCAATCATAGTGTTTAGTGACCTTAAAACTCAATATAATATAAAATAGACTTATAGAGATAATCCCCTGCAGAGTTAATTCAAACCTCTAGCTCAGTAGGTAAGCCACAGTGAAAGAGATTTCCTCTATGTCCACCTGAAGTCATTGCTATTGTCTCGATGATTGGAATTCATGCAGTTATTGCATATGCTGAGGACACAGAAAATGTATGTACGGATACATTCAAGAAAAAGGAGAAACAATGAAGAAAGAAAGTGGGAGAAGTGAGATTTGGTGGTGTGTGTAATAGTCAGTGGGAAAACAAAGAAATAGGCAACCACAATGACTAATGTTGTTACATGAAAGGGAACAAATACCTTGAAAGAAATTTAGCTGCTCTTGTGGACTGTGTGCATTTCCAGTAGAGGGAAATCCTAGAATTCGAAATAAAAGCAATCCTTTTAGGCAGTGGTAAGTAGCTGTGACTGCAGTTCTCAGCTTTTGGTGGATGGCTAGATAAAAGCATGGACCATTTAAATGCCACAATTAGAATTTTAAAAATTTCTTAACATTTTTACTTACTTACTTATTATTTAATTCACTGGGGGGGGGAGAGAGAGAGAGAGAGAAAGAGAGAGAGAGAGAGAGAGAGAGAGAGAGAGAGAGAGAGAGAGAGAGAGAGAGAGAGAGAGAGAGAGAGAGAGAGAGAGAGAGAGAGAGAGAGAGAGAGAGAGAGAGAGAGAGAGAGAGAGAGAGAGAGAGAGAGAGAGAGAGAGAGAGAGAGAGAGAGAGAGAGAGAGAGAGAGAGAGAGAGAGAGAGAGAGAGAGAGAGAGAGAGAGAGAGAGAGAGAGAGAGAGAGAGAGAGAGAGAGAGAGAGAGAGAGAGAGAGAGAGAGAGAGAGAGAGAGAGAGAGAGAGAGAGAGAGAGAGAGAGAGAGAGAGAGAGAGAGAGAGAGAGAGAGAGAGAGAGAGAGAGAGAGAGAGAGAGAGAGAGAGAGAGAGAGAGAGAGAGAGAGAGAGAGAGAGAGAGAGAGAGAGAGAGAGAGAGAGAGAGAGAGAGAGAGAGAGAGAGAGAGAGAGAGAGAGAGAGAGAGAGAGAGAGAGAGAGAGAGAGAGAGAGAGAGAGAGAGAGAGAGAGAGAGAGAGAGGGAGAAAGAGAAAGAAAAGAAAGAAAGAAAGAGAAAGAAAGATAAAGTAAGCAACCAAGTCTGGAACTTGAACCATAGTCTGCCCTGTGGGAGTCTAGATCTTTAACCATCATTTCAACTGCCAGCTCCAATTGGATTAATCCTATAAAATGTTCTTGTGCTTGAAAATTGGTTACATATTTCACAGGGTACATTTGAGTAACCATGAAAGTACAGTGGAATGATGGGTTCATAGGCGTTGTTCTCTAAATGACAAGGTAACAGACAGTGTTGGCTGTCAATCTTCCTCCCCTTCCTGGATAACAGAGTTTTCTTTTTGTTCAGCTGTCAGTAAGGGAATGTGCTTCAGCACCCTTCTCCAGCCCTAGCAGTGAAACTCTTGTTAGTCTTACTAAACTGTAACAATTCTGTTCTCTCTCTGTAGAGTAATAAGTCTCTGAATACAAATCCAAGTAAGGAGAAACATGATCATTTTTCATTTTGAAATGATCTCTTGGGTACAACATGAAAAACAAATTGGAATGAAACAAAGTAGATGTGGAGATACTACTTAAGAGGCTGCTGCAGTTCCCCCAGTGGGAGATATGGGTAGTTTCAATTAGGACGGGAGTAGTGAAAGTACATGAATATAGATAGAGTAATTTGAAGGTGAAATGAATAATAATTCTATGGGGGATGAGACAAACCCCATAGATGTTCCCAGATTTCAGCTTGAAGAATAATGGTTATGATCAATTACTGAAATAGAAAATTATAGAAGTGGATTGAATGTGGGGATGAAAATATTGTGGTTTGGAACTGGCTTCCTGGCACAATGATTCTATACTGCTCTAGAGAAGCTGGAACCCACATGGTGCCACTACTTTGAATTTCCACCCTGGCCAACCCGAAACATGCATGATACATGCATGAGTACCCAGGATAAAACAGGCTGGAGGCCTGGAGGATTGGTCAAGTTTGGTTAATCATTTACTTGAGTAGAGATGACCAAAAAGTAATTATAAAAGTTTATGAAGGCTAGATAACAAGTCCATACTAGAGGCAGACTTTTATGATTTTTCAGTGTAAACAGGTAATTGAAATCATGAGGGTGGCTAAAATTTAAGCCTATATATGTATGTATACATGTAAACACACACATATTCAACATTATATATGTGTCTCTCTTTATACATGTGTATGTTTATTCATTTCTTTAAAAAAATCTAGTATGAAGGATTTGTTGATGGTGCTGTTCATCACTATTACCTCTAGGGACCCAAGGTAATGCCTAAGCAAAGTTGGTGCTCAATAAATGTTTATTAAACGAGAACAGCTAGGCTATCCTATAACAAAATAAATTGACTAGACTTAAAACTTACATTAGTTTACACTCAGGTACACTTGGAAAAATAAACATAATCCATTTGTTTCTGATTGTAATATATTTATTAGAGAGGTTTTTGCTATAGGGCATGTGCACTCATCAGAGAGACAGAGACAGACAGAGAGACAGAAAGTGAAAAATCACCCCCCAGGGGGATGGGCACACTGCAATCCCTTCTCCATTATTCTTTCAGGTCTTGGGCATGCACACACACCTACCTGGCGTAAGTTTAAGCTGCTGTGTCTAGGATTCAAACCACGTTCAATTCTGCGGGACTACAACGACATAACCATTGCACCATCTGCTGGTCTCAATTTTTACCTTTTTTGGTAGCATTACTTAAAACCTTCTAAGATTTTGTTATCTCTTACCCACACTTCTCCTCTCTGAAAGTTTGCAAAGTTGGACTTTAATTGACAAAAAACAGCTTGTCATTTGTGTAAATACTCACATATCACATTTTAGAGTAATTATTATTTTGTTCGTCTTCCTCATTATTGATTTTGATTTTAATATGAGAACTTAATATCTAATCAATACACAAATTGACTGGGTTAAGATTTTTTTTTTAAAGTTTATATTTTTTTTATGAGTGAAAGGAATAACAAGGTGGCACCTACAACAGGACCCCAATCCACTCCAGCCTTGGCCAGCCCAGGAACATGGCCTGTTTACCCAGGAAGGTCTCTGTACACAAATATTGAGTCATCCTGTATAAGCCAGTTATGTAAGCCAGCACTGCAGAGTGTTGCCTTTCACTCCCATGCCACTGTCCATCCCCAGTTGTTTCTAATAACTATTAATGAACTATCACATTTTGAAAACACAGCTGTTGAACCTAATCCTCTTATGATTCCCTCCATCATTTATTCAACAATCATGGTAAAATATGTTTCTGTTCATATTTTGTTAACAAGTGGTTTTAGAAACTCACTGTCTTCTTATTCTCTGACAATGTGTGTATTGTCAAGACACTGCATTCATACTATTACAATGCACACATTGTAATCACCCTGCATTTTTGCATATTATTACTGTGTAGTATTTTTACTTGGATTGAAACATTTTTTTTTTTTTGGAGAGGTTTTTTTGCTATAGGGCGCGTGCGCTCGCCAGACAGACAGAGAGAGACATAGAGACAGAAAGCGAGAAATCACCCCTCAGGGGGGATGGTCACGCCGCAATCCCTTCTCCTCCATTCTCCTCTCGGGATCTTGGGCACGTACGCACACACGCCCGGCGTGAGTTTTAAGCCACCGGGTCCGGGACGCGAACCGCGGTCGACTACGTGGGAGTCCAGCGACATAGCCATTACGCTAACTGCTTGTTCCCTGGATTGAAACATTTTGAAATGATATTTTCACAGTTCCTAGATACAAGATTACTATGGAAGCAATGAGTAACAGGATCTAAAAATTTTAAAGAATAGCATCATTTGAAATAGTGAAACATAAAAAAAAAAAATTAGGGTACACCTGACAGAAGATATGCAATAATTTTAAACTGAAAAGTATTGCAAGGAAAAGTAAAAGAGGACATAAATAAATGAAGATATGTACTGTGTTAATGAATAGGAAGATGCAATAGAGTTAATATTCAGTTCTACCCAAATTAATCTACACACTGAATCAATCTCAATAAAAATCTTATCAGGCATCTTTTTCCCCCTAGAAATTGTCAATAAAATCCTAAAATGCGCATAGAAATACAAAAAACTTAGAATAGTGAAAGGAACTTTGTAAAAAATTAGCAAAGTTGGAGGGATTATATCATCTGACTTTAAGACCATGAAGTTATAACAAACAAGACAAGGTAATAGTAGCATCAAGTTAGACAAACAGATTAGTGAAACAGAATAGAAAATTCATAAATAGATACACACACACACACACACACACACACACACACATAGGCACATATATATAGCCAATTGATGTTTGAGAAAATTGCAAAATTAATTCTATGGGGAAAATTGTTTTCCAATACATGGTGTTCCAGCAGATTTATGCAATAAAATTTGATCAAAACATCACATCATATGCAAAAATCAAGTCAGTACATAATTTTTCTAAGAAGAATGCTATTTTATATCACACTCTAGAAATTGAAAATTGATGAAATACTCTATTTACTATTATATTGTCCATTTTCATTTTTCTCAGTTTTTCTATTAATGTCTATATGTAATTTTTTTCCAACTGAAGGTCTAATCAGGAGTACAAATTACATTTAGTTGTTGTGCTAATTTAGTTTCATAATATAGAAGCGTTTTACAACTTTTGATTGTTGTCACTGTTAATTTTTTGGTACTGATATTTGTATAGAGTCTAGGCCAGCTGTTTTGCAAAATGTCCCTCAATGTCTTTGTCTAATATTTCCCTCATTACTGGATTTAGGCTGTAGTAAAAATAATTGGCAGTAATACTACAAAGCTGTGGGCCAGCAGGTGGCATGGTGGTTAAGGTGGCTGGGTCTCAGATGGCAGACCCAAGGTTTGCATCTTAGACTAAATCCAGTGATTTGAAAATCATGGTGGTTGCGTGTGTGTGTCTGCCCCAAATCTCAAGAGAGGAGAAGGGATTATGTCTTGGCCATCCCCTCTGGAGTGTGATTTCTTACTCCCCACTTCACTCTCTCTCTCTGTTTCTGCTGAGTGAATGTGCCCTAGAGCAAAAAAACTGAAAAGAAAAAAATACTGCATAGGTAATCTAATGTCCTTTTACAGTGATAATTAAAAAAAGATATCAGGAAACACATTATTTCAGTTTGTTTCATTATTATTGATATTTGATTGCTTAGTTAACATGGCATTTGGCATACTTTTCATTGCAAATCTATGTCTTTCCACTTGTAATTAATACATCAAAAGATACACTCGGAACACATGTGAATAACCTGTTTCCCAACAACTTTTTGCCAATTTATTTTATTATCTTTTAATGATGGTGCCAAATATAATTTTTTATTTTGATGAGAGAAAAATAATAGATTGTTATGTGAATATAGACTTGTAACGAGAATTTTTTCCATCAAATTATTTTTTGGAAATATTATATGAAATTAATTCCTTGATAGATGGTTAACATGGATATCGCAGATTTTCCTGAAGTTGTAGCAGTATAAATTAAAATACTACATCTAAGTTTGTGGGAATAAACCTGTGTTTATCAATTATAAATGAATACTTAAAAATAAATGTGGGGGCCAGCAGGTGGTATGCTGGTTAAGGTTCTGGACTCCCACATGGCCAGCAGTGTTTTGAGTACTGGGCCTGGTAGCTTGAAAATTACACCTGGGTGCATGAGCCCAAGATCCTAAAAGGAGAATGTAGAAGAGCTTGCTGTGTGACCATCCCCAAGGGAGGATTGATTTCTGACTTTCCCTCTCTCTGTCTTTTTTCCAGCAAGTGCGTGCACTCTATGGCAAAACATAAATAAATAAATAAACAAATGAATGTGTATAATTTCATATGCTAATAAAGACAGCTTTATAATTTTCTTGTTGTGCTAATGGAAGAGCCTTGAGGAAATCATGGTTTTGTGTGAGGATATCACCCCAATTCCCCACCTTTATTGGGTCCAAATATTATTCTTATGTTTAAAAAGCAATCCTTTCAACAAAAGAATCCATATCTGGGTCGGCAAACTATCCCTGTGAATTGTTTTCCAGGCCACAGATTGTTTGTGTAAGTAAAGTTTTACTGGATCACAGCCAATTCCATTCATTTATGTCTTGTCTCTAGCTATATTTTGCCAAAACAAAGTTGAGTACTTGTGACAGATGGAGCTAGCTAGCTGGAATATTTACTATCTGCTCATATTTGGAAAATTTGCCAGTCTTTTTACTAGGTCACAGTGATCAGGAAATACTTTGTGATAAATACAGTTTTTGATTACTTTTGTTCTTTAGACTCAGTTTCTGTTTATCACAGAATTATTTTTATTTATGTATTTTAATATTTTCTTATCACATTTGTTATTATCTTGGATTGCTGTTAGGAAATTTTCTCAATTTTTATTATCTGATAATATATTTTACTTTCATTTTTGAAGAGTAATTGGAAGAGTAGCTTTTTGGAATTCAAATTTGTTTTTTTAATCATGATTTTTAGGGGTTTTTATCTTAGGGCACATGTGCTCTCCGGGGAGAGAGAGAGACTGAGAGGGAAAGTGAGAAATCATCCCCTGGAGGGATGGTCATGTTGCAATCCCTTCTCCTCCACTTTCCTCTTGGGATCTTGGGCAGAACGCACATGCGCCTGGCGTGAGTTTCAACCCACCAGATCCAGGACTCAAACTGTGGTTGGCCATGTGGGAGTCCAGCAAAATAATCACTATGCCATCTGTTGGCTTCCAAACTTGTTAAATTTTTTTCAGTGCTTTAGTTTTATTTAATCATTAATTTTTTATCTTAGGGGCTGGCAGGTGGTGTGGTGGTTAAGGGCTCTGGACTCCCACATGGCCTACCATGGTTCAAGTCCTAGACCTGGTGGCTTGCTTTCTCGCTTTCTCTCTTTCTCTCTCGCTCTGTTCCTCTCTGGTAATTAAAATAAATAAATAAATAAGTGATGTTAAATAAAATAATTAAAAACAATTTTTATCTTAATATTATCTAATATTTTATCAGAATACAAATTTGCTGTAAACATAAACCATAAATACATTATAAAAGAGTTCTATTACTTCATTTTTTGAATACTGCATACTTAGGAAAAAAGTTCATTTTACTTCGGATATATGATTGTTGGGAATAAAATTATAGAAAAAATATTACTAGGAACTTCTAGAAATATCTCAAATGCCTTTATATTTTCTAGTTATAGGATATTTATAAAGACCACAAAATCTGAATAATTTACTTATAACACTAATATAAGTATAAAATATTGTCTTGAAAAAGTTCCATTTTAAAAATTTCAATAATAAAATATTTGTTTATTTATTTACTTATTTATTTTTGGAGAGGTTTTTGCTATAGGGCATGTGTGCTTGCCAGAAAGGCAGAGAAAGACAGAGAGACAGAAATCGAGTGAGAAATCACCCCCAGGGGGATATAGCCATGCCATAATCCCTTCTCCTCCATTCTTCTCTTGCGATCTTGGGCACGCACGCACACGTACCCGGCATTGCATTTAAGCCTCCGGGTGTGAGACTCAAACTGCGGTCGACTATATGGGAGTCCAGCAACATAGCCATTATGCCAACTGGTAGCCCCAAGATTTTTTTTTTCTTTCGTTTTTTTTTTTTTTTTTTGAGAGATTTTCACTGTAGGGCGCGTGTGCTCGCCAGACAGACAGAGAGAGACATAGAGACAGAAAGCGAGAAATCACCCCCCAGGGGGGATGGTCACGCCGCAATCCCTTCTTCTCCATTCTCCTCTCGGGATCTTGGGCACACACGCACACGCGCCCGGCGTGAGTTTTAAGCCACCGGGTCCGGGACACGAACCGTGGTCAACTACGTGGGAGTCCAGCGACATAGCCATTATGCTAAATGCTGGTTCCCTTTTCTTTCGTTTTTTTTGGAGACATTTTTGCAATAAGGCGCATGCGCTCGCCAGAAAGAGAGACAGAGAGACAGAAAGTGAGAAATCACCCCCTCCCCCCCAGGGGGATGGCCACACCATAATCCCTTCTCCTCCATTCCATTCTCCTCTTGGGATCTTGGACATGCACGCACACGCGCTTGGCATGAGTTTAAGTCACTGGGTCCAGGACTCGAACTGCTGTCGACTACATGGGAGTCCAGTGACATAGCCATTATGTTCACTGCTGGTCCCAAGATTATTATTTTCCTAAATACAACATTTTTCAAATTCTAATGAGCAGTAACCCAAACTTTCTGTGACAAGAATAAAAGTCCAACATTTCTTAGTGTGTTTCAGTAAGTCTAGAGTTCTTTCTGTTTGAAAGAATCCCATCATGAAGAGGCAGACTGCTATTTCCAGGAGGTGATGGTTGAAAAATTCCAGTCTATGGGGAAGGGGCTTCTTAGATTCCAGGGGCCTAAGTGACCTCCAAATGGAGTCAAAGTGGGTAAATGTAGCCTGGCAGCACAAGAGGCCTGAGTGGAATGGAGGGAACAGCACTGTTTGAAAACTCAGGTTCACCTGAGGAAATAAAAAAAAAAAATCATCAAGTCTGTATCTTGGCTTACTGGAAACTTTACCAAAATTCCTTGTGATGTGATTTTCACATCTTCTAAGGATTTGCACAATTTTAGAATCTCTACCATTTTATTTTCTTTTTTCAAGCATTTGGTTCTTTCCTCCTTCAGTTTTTGAACCAGAGAGTTTTAATTCCTCACTTACTATCAAGTTGATCCTCTTTGCTTTTCTGTAAGCTTTAGCCAGACCGGGGATATTTAAAGACTCTTTCTCTTGCATGGCACTATCTAAAGATGACTCAATCCCTGCATGTTCTTTTTTAGCAGCACTGAGCTTTTCATTAAGTTGACATTTCTCCTTCACACACGAAGCCAGTGTTTCTGCAAGCTAATTTTCTCTTCTTATGTAAAGTCAACTTCTAACAAACTGAAGAAGTTCCATAAGGAGAGTCCTCAGCAAAGTCCACTCCTCAACAGTTAGGTTTGGGACAGGAGTGCTTTCCCTTCCATGGATGTGGTCTAATGTCCTGAAGCTCTAATGGCACCTCTTCAGGTTGGTTTTACCCCTCCAGCCTGACATGGACCAGCTTCTGACCCTCAAACACCTCTCCAACCAAGGGACTTTCCTCAAAGCTGTGCAGAGTCACCTCCCAACATGGCCTTGATGGTGGAATGTGGTCCTTCTGCATCTTCTTCCAGAACAGCCCACAAGTTACAGTTACAGACCTGAAAAGTGTGGGTTCAGGAATATAGCCACAATGTTTAAGTTATCATTACCGAATTTTTGTGCCAGAGGACAGTTCCCTGCCGCCATGTTCCCCTCTGCCACTCAGCGTCCACAAAGGGTTTGTGCCACTCAGCACTTTGAATGTAACTTCTATTATCTTTCAGTTTCCATTATTTCTGTTAAGAAGTCATCTTTTAGATAAACTATTGCTCCCTTAAAGGTAATACGTTTCTGTCCTCCCTTCTCTTCTCTGTGTTTTCACTTTTGCCTTAGTTTTCATCAGGTTACCAGAGTGTTCCTCGATGTGGTTTGCTTTGGTTTATCCTGCCTGGGGTTAGTGGTGCCTTTCCAATCTGTGGTTGGATGGCATTAATTAGTTCTGGAAACTTCAGTGAATATTTTAGCCAGTGTTTTTACATGTATTTCTCTGTTTCATTCTACTTTTCATCTTTCCTTCTATCTTTAATTACACATCTTTTAAATATTTTCATCTTAGTTATAGCTAATCTCTTGTAAGAGAAATTTATTCAGTTTTTGACTTTTTATTTTCATATATATATATATATTATAATGTTTATTTATTTATTTCTT
>NW_006209652.1:135344-162590 GCF_000334495.1 Tupaia belangeri chinensis
AATGGAAAGAGCATGACAAGAGAGACAGCATCCCCAACAGAATTTGGTTTCTACTATCCACCCTTGGTCTTAGCCAGGCCTAGCTTATGGACACATATGTGCCCGGCATACCCAGGCAGGTCTCTAGATACAGACCTAAACCTTTCCATGCAGAGCATGGTGTTTTACTGCTAATACACTCTATGATCCCCTCAGTTCCAGATTTTAAATGTTAAATATAACTGTTAGTTCTTTGCTAAATTTCTATTAAAAAAATTATTTGACCATGTTAAAGATGATCATTTTAAAGTATGTTTCTGATATCTGCTTTATCTGGATGGTTCGTATGTTTCTTTATATTGTCTGTTTCATCAGTTTTTAATTATGTTTTATTGTTTCTTTATGGACCTGGTCATTTATATGCCCTGAATATTACATATAAAAAATATAAGGAAAATGCGTGGCCTAATATGATGTTATCTTTCTCTGCAGTGGATTTATATTTGATTTGAATAGGTAGCTAGGGTATTATCAATACCAGATTATATATATGAATTGAAACTTAGTTGATCTAAAGATGACCTTCAGTCTGCTTGTGGAATGAAAAATTTCTGGTTATTTGCTACTTCTAGGCCAAATCAAACCTTGGGTGGCTGTCTGAGCATTACTAACTTGGTGTTCCTCAGTATGAGTTTCGTTTTTCACTAGTACTTCAAGGTAAACAAAACAAGCAGACAAACAAAAACACTGTGTGTAGCTTCTTAAGCACTTATTCATCTTTGTGGAATCCACATATATTCCTAGAGAAAAATCAGTTCCCCAAAACAGGTTCAACTCCCCAGATTTATTTTTTCTTGGTTGTCAGTACAATCATTCCTCAATGATTAAACTCCTCAATGACTTTGGGTTTTCTAACTAATTGATCTTCTAGAATGGTGTTTGTGGAAACATGTTGAACTGTGTAATGGATGACAAGAGTGTCTTCAGGTATAAGGCACCCATTTTTTAGGTGCTGGCTGATGACGAACTCACAGCAGAGTTTTTCTCTGGAAATGTCTTAGCTATGGCTGCTGCCCTGCCCAGAGTTATGGTCCATTCTTTGGAACAGTCCAACTCTAATGGCAGGTCAATGTGAGGGTACAAGGCCTCAGTTACTGCCTAAATTTAGGACTTCTATAAAGGGTCCTTTCAGCTCCAGGGCTGAAGATTTAAATGGGCATCTGTTGAATTTGCTTATTAATTCAAACTCTTCTGTCTAATTCTGTTTCCCTGATTCCCTTGTAGATGTTCAGACAACTCTTCAGTTAACCTCCTGCCTGCAAATCTCAGAATTCTATGTTAATTTCTTAGGTAGTCAAACTTATGAGTCTGTTTACTTTATTTTTACTGCGATTATCAAATCATTTCTAATTTTATTATATTTAATCTGTTCGTGAGGAGAGGAAGTTAGTTGGGAGAACAAATATACTTGGGCTATGGCAATTTATATTAAGATTTATTGTCCTTCCGTTTTGCCCAAGGAGGCATATCTTTGCATTTTGTTTCATATTTTCTAACGAGTTGAGATGGCCAGGAGGTCTGCTCTACAGGTTTTTTAATGGAATGATTCAGAATTAATTTCCACTTAACAGACATTAATAAATCACTGCCAGTTTAAGCGCCTGAAATGTTTTTTTCTAGATTTCTACTTTTTGTTTTGTGTAATATTAGCATATATTCAAGTTTTTTCCTTCTCTTTTTTAAGGTTTCAGTGTCTCTTTGTCAGCTGTCCTATCATGGGAAATGTATTTCAGAAGTCTTTCTGTGTCTTATCCACATCACTAGAGCTCATCATTCCAGGTAAATACAAGTCATAATTTCAAGTAATATCCGGAGGTTTATAGTCTGAGGTACAGCAGGCTTAAACGGTAAGTGAGAAGAGATACTTTAATTTTTATCATTTCTCCTTTTTTTAAAAATTTATTTACTTATTTATTTAGTTATTATTATTATTTCACATTAGTTTTGCCAGACAAAGACAGAGAGTGTGAGAAAGCAAGACACCAGATCCAGGACTCTAACTGCAGTTGGCCATGTGGGAATTCTAGGACCTTAACCACCATGTCACCCACTGGCCCCCTTTCCCTTATGCTCTTCTGCTCAAGTGATGGTCAACATAATTAGAGGTAGTGCCTTCTACGTCACTGACTTTCAATTTTAGACAAGTCTGCTCTTTGGGTGAATACTGCTTCTGCATATGTTTTGACATCTTTTCTTGGTTTGAAATTAGTTACACTGTATTTGAAAATGGCCATTCATGGGTTGTGATCTAAGGTTAAGATTGTCTTTTAAAATGAAGCTCCTTGTGTATTTTTTAAATTGTTTTTACTTGGCACAAATGAAGAGAATAAAGACATTTTTTTTTTAGATGTCTTTGTGTGGAGGTCTCTAAGATTTCATAGTGGTTTTATTAATAAGAGAACACACATGGTATATATTTGTATTTATTTAAAATAGAGGATGTGTGTGGTTCTTGTATTTAGATTTAATGTTTGCTTTATTAATCTATAATTATGCATTGTAATAGATAGAATGCTTCAGTATCAAAATTAAACTTGAATTGCTTTTATTTGATTTTGGATTTGAAAGTGAATAAAAGCTGTATAAAAAGTTAACATCAGTGACCATAAATGAGAGTTTTTCTCTATCAAAACATATTCAGTCAAATTTTTAAACATATTCAGTCATTTAAAATCCTCCTCTAGGACTTCAAGTCAAAATTTTTCATGTTTTTAATTTATTTAATTTTATTATTATTATAGTTAATTTGCTATAGGGCACATGTTCTCACCAGAGAGAGAGAGAGAGAGAGAGAGAGAGAGAGAGAGAATGAGAAAGCATGCCACTAGGTCCAGGACTCAAACTGTGGTTGACCATGTGGAAATCCAGTGCCACAATCACCATGCCACCTGCTGGCCCCAAGTCAAAGTTTTCTTACATGTGGTGTGGATTTTTTTTTTTTTTTGGTTATATCATGAGTCAGATTGTGAATACTCTTTGGATGAATCATGCTTATGTTTTTCTTCAGAGTTGTCCAAGTTGGCTTGGTGTTACAAATCCTAGACAGAATTATATTGTAGTTTCAGAAAAGGATTTACATAATTATGGGTATTATATCAATTAAAACACAAAATTTGTTCTTGTTTATGTATGAAAACTTTAGATCATTGCCAATATTAAACTCAGTCTTGACCTCTAAACATAGCACTAATTAGATCTGTTTCTTAGAGCTCTGACTGGTTTTCAGAGCATCTGGGATAGAAATATAGCTGACTTAATCAACAAGAATGACAAAAGCTTATTGCCATCTCTCACATTAACTCTTCTGCTTAAGCGGTAGTCTGTCTTCTATCTTACTTTTTTTTTTTGGAGAGGTTTTTCCTACAGGGCGCGTGCACTCGCCAGAAAGACAGAGAAAGACACAGAGACAGAAAGCGAGGAATCACCCCCTGGGGCGGGGGGTATGGCCAAACCGCGCCACCTTTTCCCCTATGGCCACGCCGCAATCCCTTCTCCTTCGTTCTCCTCTCGGGATCTGGGCATGCACGCACACGCGCCCGGTGTGAGTTTAAGCCACCGGGTCCAGGACTCGAACCGCAGTCGACTACATGGGAGTTCAGCGACACAGTCATTATACTAACTGCTGGTCCCTCTTACTTTCTTTTTAAACAAATTCCTGAGGACCAGCAGTTAGCACAATGGCTATGTCTCTGGACTCCTATATAGTTGACCATGGTTCACATCCCGGACCCGGCGGCTTAAAACTCACACCAGGTGCATGTGCGTGCGTGCCCAAGATCCCGAGAGGAGAATGGAGGAGAAGGGATTGCGGCATGGTCATCCTCCTGGGGGGTGATTTCTTACTTTCTGTCTCTCTGTCTCTCTCTGTCTGGTGAGTGCACGCGCTCTATAGCAAAAACCTCTCAAAAAAAAAAAATTCCTGAACTTTCCTGCTTTTTCTCTTGAAAACTCACCAAGGGTGCAGGGTCATGCTGCAATTCCTTTCCCTCTATTCCATCCCATCAGAATTTTGAGCACACACACACACACACACACACACACATGTGCCTGCTGTGTTTTTATGGCTACTGGGGCAAATATTTGAGCTGTGGTTGTCCATGTGGGATCCAGCTATCTCCACATTGCATGTAACGGCTTCATTTACCTCTTCACTGCATTTAAATGTAGGCTGGCCCTCTATCTTACATTTGGTCTTTATTACTTACCCTTTGTACCAAGTAGATTGGGTATATGTTTTTCCGGTACTGTAGTACCCCTTTATCTGTGATTTAATCTTTAATGATTTCAGTTACCTGTGGTCAGCTGTAGTCCAAAAATGCTAAATGGTAAGTTGCAGAAATATACAATTCACAAGTTTTAAATTGCACAGTTTTGGGAAATGTAGTGAAATTCTGTGCTGTCTTGCTCCATCCCGCCTGAAATATGAATCACCCCTTTGCTCTGAGTTTTTGCTCTGTATATATTACCCATATAATAGTCCCTTAATGGCTGTCTCACTTATTAGACCAAAAATGCATATTATATATAGGGTTCAGTACTAACCATGGTGTCAGGAATCCACTGAGGGTCTTGACACACATTCCTTGCAGATTGGGGGGAGTCATGGGTCGGAAAGGGGAAGGGCTATCATATATGTCTTTGATCTCATACCTAATCATTTATCACTACTTAGCAAATATTAATAATATGGTAATTAGTAACACTCTATTTAAAGAGGAAGCATGCTTATTGAAAAGAGCAAGCATACTGACGTGGAGTCCATAGATCTAAGGTTGGGCAGTTCATTTACGTTTTCTGAACTTCAACTTTATAATCTGTAAACTAGGAGATCAGGTAATTTTTCATGGCCAATGTATCTCTATCACTATACTTTCATATATTTAAAAACTTTATATAAATATCCAACAAGAATATAATTTGTATGGTAATTTTTGTTGGATATTTATTTAAAGCAAACAGAAGGTTTCTTAGGACCCTGAGAGTCAGAAGTCAAGCAGTGAATAGACAATTACTTTCCTGCCATGTTCTTAGAGAATTGTGCATAGTCCTATTTCTCACCTTATAATTCATGCATAAATGCTATCCATTACTTAACATTTTATATGCAAAGACCATCTGGTCTTTATAAATGCTGTTTCTGCTTTACCAAATATTGATAAATTGTGCAGCCTTGTGCTGCCAAATACTTAGGCCTCTTTGTCATGGCTTCATACCAATTTCAAAATGAATATTGAATATAATTATTTAGGGATGAAAGAGTAATAGTAAATAAAACCATATGCTCACTAGTAAAATATTTTATTTGTGTAGCTCTTAGTAGCATGTTTTTGAAAACTCAGTCCACTTGTAACACTGGAAAAGTCTCATTTTCATTTGATTCTTAAAACTATAATTCTTGGGCAGTGAGCCCATCTATATTAATGGTCCAGGCTGAATTGAGCTTGATTATTGTTTGAAATTGATTCTGTCCAGATACCAGATGTCCCAAGTTGGTATTTTGTTTGCCACTTTCAAAGAGAAATTATTTTTTTCCATTGGAAATGAGCAGATGGAAAAGGATGACTTCTGTTCTCTAGGTTCACAAACAACCCCTGACTGAATAACAGTGCCTGCATGAATAATTCCACCAGGACTCTCCATTCACTGGTGACTCTGCACAATTATTGAGAAACTGAGATTTTTTTCCCTCAGTAGTACAGTTTTATTTCAATGTTACTTTTTATTCCTACTTCTTCTATAAGTCTAGTTTCTTAACCAAAGTGCTATAATAAGTCCAGCTAGCCTACTTAATCCTGTGGCATCAGGCTATGATGCATCGATAGCCTGTGATTTAGAGAAAACAGTGAAGAGCTGGCTTATTGGCTAGAGTGGAAGATTCATAAAATGGATAATAGAAGGTAAGAAGAGGACAGCTAGGGAGAAACTTTTAAAACTAAACTAAGGGAATCTCAAGATTTTTTTTTTTCAATATAGGAAATAACAGTTCTTCAAAAATTGTTCTACCAGGAAAACAGGTGAGAAGAACTTGAAGTGGGAGTAGAATATCTGGTGATATGGACCTAAGAAGGAAGACATTTGAATTAGGCTAGGTGAGAGATAATCAGGGTTTCTCTTTGGCAGGTAGCTACGGGAAAGGAGAGGAAAGGGCAAGTAAAAGCTCCTGTGGATGAAGATTTCATCACATATGATGTGGATAATGGCCTTTGCTGCTATCCTGGCTCCTTACCTTTTCACAATAATAAATATACAAAGCTTGAAATAGATTTGTTGATCTCCTTCTCTGCGAGTTTCCACAGATACCTTAAAGGCAGGATAGGAAACTTTATAAAGTTTATTTTATGATAGGCATTGTATGTATGTGCATAAGAAAGACACACACACACACACACACACACACACACAGAGAGAGAGAGAGAGAGAAGAGAGAGAGAGAGAGAGAGGAAGAGGTAGAGAAGCCACCTCACAGGGTCCCACCCTTATCTGGCCTTCCGGCTCATCAAGATCATGGGTACACACCAGCATGTTTAACTCACTTGGGGATCCAACCCCAGTCAGACATATGACTCCCAGCACTGCAGTTCAGTTTACTGTTGACCATACCATCAGGCTAGACATTTTTAAAAAAAGATTTTTGTTAGAGGGTACATGTGCTCGCTGAAGAGACAGAGACAGAGAGACAGAAAATGAGAAATCAACCCCAAGGGACGATGGTCGTGTCACAATCCCCACTCCTCCATTCTCCTTTTAGGATTTTGGAATGCATGCGCACGTGCCTGGCATGTTCCAAGTTGCCATGTCCAGGACTTGAACAGTGATTGACCACGTGGGAGTCCAACACCTTAACTACTATACTACCTGCTGGCCCTGGACCTATTTTTAAAAAACAGAATTAGTCCAGCAGGTGAAGTGGTGCTTAAGGTGCTAGACTACCAGGTGGCTGACTGTAGTTCGAGTCCTGAACTTAGTGGCTTTAAAAATTGTGCCAGGCACATTTATGTGCATGCCCAAAATCCCAAGGGGAGAATGGAGGAGAAGAGATTGCGGCATGGCCATCCCCCAGGGGGTGATTTCTCACTTTCCTTTGCTCTGTCTCTCTGGCAAGTGCATGTGACCCATGACAAAAATCTTATATCTATATCTATATCTATCTCTTTCTATGTATAGTCTATAAGCAAGATCTCACCATATTTTTATCCTTCTGCCTCACTTCCTGTGTCACTAGGATTATAGGTGCAGGCCACAATAATTTAAGTTGGACCAGGAATTGAACCTGGGCTTTGCATGTGGTCTCAGCTTCTGGAGCAGTCTCTTAGCAATGCACACCACCATAGCTGGGCCTAAGCATAGAATATTTCTACCAGTGAAAGATAAAAGTTAAAAAGTAATAGTTTTTGTTTGTTTATTTTGCAGTTTGAGATGAACGTATGCAATTCTAAAAGCTAGAATTCTTCTTTTGAGATTCACTGGAGAATGAGTGTATACCTAGAGAAAATAACACAAACCAATTACTGAGACCTTTCAAACAAGGAGATTCAAATTTATTATTTACCAAATAATACCTTCCTATTTTGTTTCATAACTAAAATACAATAAGATAAAATAAAATATACAAATGAGGAAACATGTTTGGATATTATTCTGAAAAACTGCAGAATATATATTTTGTTGCTTCTACCACTTCCTCACTCTGATAAATACTGCAGCACAGGGAGTGGGGTCTTGGTTACCCAGTAAGTGACATGAAGGGATTTGGAGTGCTGGGGATTCAGTGAGCCGCAATCAACTTTGACTTGTGAGAAGAGGGAGATGTCAGAGAGGTTTGTTTCTTTTCAGTGGTTAAGCTTGTCTAGAGTGTATCTTACAGACTAAACAATAGGCTGGTCCTTCTGTGCAGCTATTCTTTTTAATATTTTTTTATTTATGTTTTTTAGTTTTTTTTAAATTCACATTCAATCACTGTATATCTTTACAATATTGAAAGTGAGTTTTCCCAGCATGAATACACTATATGTTAGTGTAGTTAAAGAAATTATAGTACACATTGTCATCAACAGATAATTTTCTTTTTTTTTCATCCGTTGAATGGTTTTCTTTCTTTCTTTCTTTTTTCAAGAAAGATTTTTGCTATAGGCATGTACACTTGCCAGAGAGACAAAGTCAGAAAGAGAGACAGAAAGTGAGGATAGGTGGACACACCACAATCCCTTCTCCATTCTCCTCTCGGGATTTTGGGTACACATGTACACCCGCTCCTTGTGAGTTTTAAGCCACCAGGTCTAGTGCTCAAACCATGGTCAACTATGTGGGAGTCCAGTGACAAAACCATTACATCATCTGCTGATCCCTCCCCCCCCCTTTTAAAGAGAGATTTTTGTTAAAGGATACATGTGCTCGCTGGAGAGAGAGAAAAACCAGAAAGTGAGAAATCACCCCCCGTGGAATGATCATGCCACACAATTCCTTCTCTTCCATTCTTCTCTTGGGATTTTTAGACATGCATGCACACATGCCTGGCATGAGTTTTAAGCCACCAGACCTGGTGGCTTAAATGTTGAACCACTGTCATCTACATCAGAGTACAGTGACACTCCCTCAAAGAGGGTGACCATGCCACAGTCTCTTCTCCTCCACTCTCCTCTTGGGATCTTGGGCATGCACGCACATGTAACTGGCATGAGTTTTAGGCTGCAAAGTCTGAGACACGAATGATGAACCATGGTCAATTATGTGGAAATCCAGCAATGTAACCATTATGTCATCTGCTGGTCCTGGTTAGTGTGATTTTCAAGCCACTAGATCCAGGACTCTAGCCACTCAATCAGCCATGAAGGATCCAATGCCTTAATCACCACACCACCTGCTTACCCCAAAATGATGATATTGTAAACATAACAAATAAAATATAATATGCATTAGACTCACGTTTACTTGTTTATTTTATGAGTTTTTGTTTGTTTTTGTTTTTGCCATAGGGTGTATGTGTTTGCCTTAAAAGAGACAGAGAGAGGGAAATTGAGAAAGCATGCCTCCCAGGGAACATGACCACACCCCAGTCCCTTTCCATTTCCTCTTGGGGTCTTAGGCACTCATGCATGTGTGCCTGATGTGATTTTCAAACCAGAGGGTCCAGGATTCAAACCATGGTTGGCCCTGTAGGGATCTAGAACTTAATCGCCATGCCTCCTTAATTTTATGTTTATAAGGCAGTTATTGTAAATTTAAAAATGACCTATATGATGTCATATTTTTACAAAATGGTGCTGGCATTGTCTGATTTCACATAACTTGTAAAATTGAGAGTGCTAGTTAATACTAAATTCCACACATGTCACAAGATAAAAGTTAAAAAGTAATAGTTTTTGTTTGTTTATTTTGCAGTTTGAGATGAACGTATGCAATTCTAAAAGCTAGAATTCTTCTTTTGAGATTCACTGGAGAATGAGTGTATACCTAGAGAAAATAACACAAACCAATTACTGAGACCTTTCAAACAAGGAGATTCAAATTTATTATTTACCAAATAATACCTTCCTATTTTGTTTCATAACTAAAATACAATAAGATAAAATAAAATATACAAATGAGGAAACATGTTTGGATATTATTCTGAAAAACTGCAGAATATATATTTTGTTGCTTCTACCACTTCCTCACTCTGATAAATACTGCAGCACAGGGAGTGGGGTCTTGGTTACCCAGTAAGTGACATGAAGGGATTTGGAGTGCTGGGGATTCAGTGAGCCGCAATCAACTTTGACTTGTGAGAAGAGGGAGATGTCAGAGAGGTTTGTTTCTTTTCAGTGGTTAAGCTTGTCTAGAGTGTATCTTACAGACTAAACAATAGGCTGGTCCTTCTGTGCAGCTATTCTTTTTAATATTTTTTTATTTATGTTTTTTAGTTTTTTTTAAATTCACATTCAATCACTGTATATCTTTACAATATTGAAAGTGAGTTTTCCCAGCATGAATACACTATATGTTAGTGTAGTTAAAGAAATTATAGTACACATTGTCATCAACAGATAATTTTCTTTTTTTTTCATCCGTTGAATGGTTTTCTTTCTTTCTTTCTTTTTTCAAGAAAGATTTTTGCTATAGGCATGTACACTTGCCAGAGAGACAAAGTCAGAAAGAGAGACAGAAAGTGAGGATAGGTGGACACACCACAATCCCTTCTCCATTCTCCTCTCGGGATTTTGGGTACACATGTACACCCGCTCCTTGTGAGTTTTAAGCCACCAGGTCTAGTGCTCAAACCATGGTCAACTATGTGGGAGTCCAGTGACAAAACCATTACATCATCTGCTGATCCCTCCCCCCCCCTTTTAAAGAGAGATTTTTGTTAAAGGATACATGTGCTCGCTGGAGAGAGAGAAAAACCAGAAAGTGAGAAATCACCCCCCGTGGAATGATCATGCCACACAATTCCTTCTCTTCCATTCTTCTCTTGGGATTTTTAGACATGCATGCACACATGCCTGGCATGAGTTTTAAGCCACCAGACCTGGTGGCTTAAATGTTGAACCACTGTCATCTACATCAGAGTACAGTGACACTCCCTCAAAGAGGGTGACCATGCCACAGTCTCTTCTCCTCCACTCTCCTCTTGGGATCTTGGGCATGCACGCACATGTAACTGGCATGAGTTTTAGGCTGCAAAGTCTGAGACACGAATGATGAACCATGGTCAATTATGTGGAAATCCAGCAATGTAACCATTATGTCATCTGCTGGTCCTGGTTAGTGTGATTTTCAAGCCACTAGATCCAGGATTCTAGCCACTCAATCAGCCATGAAGGATCCAATGCCTTAATCACCACACCACCTGCTTACCCCAAAATGATGATATTGTAAACATAACAAATAAAATATAATATGCATTAGACTCACGTTTACTTGTTTATTTTATGAGTTTTTGTTTGTTTTTGTTTTTGCCATAGGGTGTATGTGTTTGCCTTAAAAGAGACAGAGAGAGGGAAATTGAGAAAGCATGCCTCCCAGGGAACATGACCACACCCCAGTCCCTTTCCATTTCCTCTTGGGGTCTTAGGCACTCATGCATGTGTGCCTGATGTGATTTTCAAACCAGAGGGTCCAGGATTCAAACCATGGTTGGCCCTGTAGGGATCTAGAACTTAATCGCCATGCCTCCTTAATTTTATGTTTATAAGGCAGTTATTGTAAATTTAAAAATGACCTATATGATGTCATATTTTTACAAAATGGTGCTGGCATTGTCTGATTTCACATAACTTGTAAAATTGAGAGTGCTAGTTAATACTAAATTCCACACATGTCACAATTTCCAACCCTTTGACTGTTTCTTTTTATTTTAAGTTTGTTGCTGTCTATCAACTATTTGTTATCCTAAGACAAGGCAAAATAACAGGATTATATTTTAGCAGGAAAGAATTAGTAGGAGCTAAGTTTAAGGAGACTCATAGAGATTTTCTTAGAGCATTAGAATAAAAAGCTGATAGTTTAAACATATAACATAGAGATAGTAGACTTTTTCTTAATCCTAAATTTTCATAGACAACAGGAGGAAGATAAAGAAAAATCACATTTAGTCCAATTGTTTTGCTGACCTCTAGTGGTTGTATACGGTATATATGCAGAGAATGGAGCATAGCATTGTACTTGACAGCAGAAGAGTATTTGAGAATGCTTAACTCAATAGTTCTCACATTCAGTTATTCATGAAACTCCTCAAAGCAGAAAACAAAATTATTACCATTCTTTGGTCTTGGTATAAATGATTTTTACTTTGTTTTCCTAAATATGATGAAGCATAAACTTAGTACTTAATCCTTTAAAATGCTAGAACCAAACAAATTAATTACATAACTAAGGCTATATTGATGACTTCAGATTAATAACATTAATGTGATGTAATGTGGTGTGATGTACAACAGATAAAATTAATATTATAGATGTGGCTATCTTGTTCAAATTTTCCTCAAACCTGGAAATGGAACTGATCTACTGTGCTTGAGTCCTCTCCCACTCTCTTTGACATATTCACACTGCCCATAATAACATATAGCATGAGAAGACTCAATCAATTATCCCACAATTTTATTCAATGCCCTACCAGGAAATCTTATTTTACACCTATCTTTATAACTTTTAACCTTCAGTTGGTGAAGACACAATATTTGCATTTCTTTATCCCATGAGTTCTTTTTGCAAGATTATTTCAGTTAATGGCATACTGCTTGGCATAAGTACAAACATAACTATGAGTCTTCAATTTCATTTTTATTGTAGGTCATTCTACAGATAATCTGGAAAAATGCTGATATTAGTGCTTAAAAGATTAAAACTCTGAGGTAGAAATTGTAGGTTTTTGAGAATGTATTCAGTCATTACTAAGGAGATTGAGACTCCAGTTTTAGAAACATGGCTTACCCTTAACTTCATACTTCAGGTTAGAAAACTGAAATCAGAGAAATGAAATTACTTACGTGCTTAGGAGTCAGAATTAGTTAATGGTGGAGCCTAGAGTAGAACTCAGATTCTAGTACTTTCAGGCCAGTGTGTTTTCACTAAACCATTTGTTTCAGAGAAAGAAAAAGACAAGGGGAGCTGAAAATCGTGTTTTTGAATAAAATCTTATGTCAGATACTAGGGTTTTATCTTTGTACTTTTTAAATTTTGAAACTGTTAAAAGCAGAATATTATTTCTGGCTATTTTATTTTTAATTTTTATTATTATTATTATTTTTTTTTTTTGGAGAGGTTTTCGCTATAGGGCACATGCGCACGCCAGACAGACAGAGAGAGACATAGAGAGAGAAAGCGAGAAATCACCTCCCAGGGGGATGGTCACGCCACAATCCTTTCTCCTCCATTCTGCTCTCAGGATCCTGGGCACACACGCACACGCGCCCGGCGTGAGTTCTAAGCCACAGGGTCCGGGATGCGAACCACAGTTGACTACATGGGAGTCCAGCGATATAGCTATTACGCTAACTGCTGGTTCCCTATTTCTGGTTATTTTTAAAAGAGCAAGAATGAGGCAATGAAACTGTCAATTTAGCAATCTATGTTTTCTGTCATCTAACTGGCATTTTCAATGTACGAAATCTGAATAAGCAAATGAGTTGGAAACAGATTTTAGGGAAGATACTTAATATTATGGATGGTTATTATTTCCTCTATTTCCTTCATCTAAAAGACTTCCTTACCTTATTCCTGAACTTAGAAGGAAATTATTTGGTCTTTTATTTTCAGTATGATTTTAATTCTATGTTTTTCCTAGATGTCTGGCTAGGGATTCATAAATCTTACTGATACTTCTGAAAGAACTGGTTATTTCATTGATTTTATCTATTGCTTTTCTGTTTTCCTTTTTGCTGATTTCACTCTGATCTTTTCTAGTTCCATTATTTTGGGTTTACCTTGTTCTTTATGTTCTAGTTTCTCAAGGGGGAAGTTAAGGCGGTTTATATTTGAGACCCTTCATCTGTTCTACGAGAGGTATCCAGTGCTATCCTCAATAGCATTAGCTGAATCTCACAAATTTTGATGTGTTGTATTTCCATTTTCATTCAGAAAACATATATTCTAATTCCACTTTAGACTTCTTAGTTGACTCATAGGTTATTCAGAGGTGTGCTAATTTTCAAATATCTTTCAATACATCTTTTGGTTACTGAATTCTAATTTTTTATCATTTTGATCAGAGAACATCATTTGCATGAGTTTAATTTTTTTTTTTTTACTGAAAGTGACTTTATAATCTAGAATAAGGTTTATCTTGCTAAATTACCAATGAGTGCACAAAGAAATGTGTATATTTTTAAGACAGGCCCTAAATTTCCCCTTCTTATATTCTTTCTTTCTGGGTATGTTAGTGAGATAATATATCAGCTTTATAAAATAGTCAGGGAGTGACCCTTATTTTGTACAGTTTTTAGAGCTTAAGCTTAAAATTAATTGTTTCTTTAATGTTTGGTAGATTCTCTGTGAAACTATTGTGCCTAGCTTTATCTTTAGGGTAATATTTAAAACCAGTTTCAATCTTAAAGAGTTGCAGATGAATTTGGGTTTCTTTTTTTTCTGGAGTCAACATAATAACCTTGGAGCGGTGCAAGTTTTGTGATGGCTTTTTTCTTCCAGGACATTTTATTCTAGTCTTCATGCAGTTTATGACCTCTTACCATATATTCACATAAGGTTAAGAAGGTATCCTGTAAGTGTTCTCTGTCTTTAGAACGTAAAAAGCACTGAAGGAGTCTGCATGAGATAAAGTCATTTGCCTAAAAGGAAAGATGCTATTGGGAAACCTTTGTATTACTCTTTCTAGGAGCCTACCTTTTGGCAAGCATTATTTCTGCCTGATGAATGGATCTAGTTTTTGGGTTAAAATAACTCAATAGAAAAAAATTCATTTCCCCTTAGAGAAAATATTTTTCTTTTACCATGTATATATAATATAGTTATATAGTATATATTTGTATACAGATATATAATACATATATGAAATATAATAAATATGTGTATATATTAGATATAAGGTATATACATATGTATTTTCAGGGTATCTCTTCTAAAAATATGAGTTTCCTTTTTGAATGATTTAAATAAAAGTATCTGTTATCAAAAACTTACATTCTAAAGGAAAAGGATAAAGACACAGACAATAAAAAATGATAAAGTAGATGAACACATTACATAGGACATGGGAGAGGGAGAAGTAGTACAGAAAATGTAAAGATAGCAGGGAGGGATGAAGATGTGAAGAATGGCATGCTGAGGAGACTTAAAATGTAAATGAGGTAGCCAAGGTAAACCTCTTTGAAAAGACAGTATTTAGATAATGAGATTGGTAATGAAGGAAAGGAGTTGGCAATGCTGTTATCCAGGGAGAAGGAAGAGTTGATATAATGTTCCTAAAACAGAAGTGTGACTGGATTGTTGGTGTGAGAGTAGTCCCAGTGTAGGGGACAAAGACTGAGTGGGTAAAATAACAGAGTGCAAGAAAGAGGTAATCAGGAGCCAGGTTGTTCAAGTGTGTTTTAAGTTTTGGATCTCAGAATTAGGAATTAATGTTTTCTTTTTCTTTTTTTCCTCTTGACAATTATTTTTATCATATATATATATAGTAAAGTTTGTCACTTTAATCATCTTAAAATGCAATATAGTGACATTTAATACCTTCAAAATGTTGTACGACCACTCTCTAGTTTTATGTATATATGTATTTTACATTGCCTTACTTACAGTTTTAGTTCATCCAAAGATAGTATTCAATATTGGTAGTTATTTTGATAGAGGAAATAGAATATTTTTTAAAGTTTTTTTCTTTCTCCCCAGAAATCAGACACACACAGAGAGAGAGAGAGAGAGAGAGAGAGAGAGAGAAACAGAGAGAGACACAGACAACTGAGAGTCTCATCACACCACCATCCTCCTGCCCTGGCCTTCTAGCTAGCTAGCTAGGAACACATTCACACTGTATCCAGCATATTCAGGTTGGCCCAGGATCTGAACCCTGGCCTTCCAGGTGGCTTCAGCATTACAGAGTGGTATCCTACCACCCGTGACACTGAAGCCTAGCCTAAAACAGGGTATTTTATAAAATTATTTAAATTACTTAGTAGAGATAATAGAAATAGCCAACTACTGTGTTGTCAGAAAAGTCATGACACGTTTTTGCATTGAAAAATTCATCATGACTTTTATGACAATGCAATAGAAATATGGGTCTGTTTTCTTAGCCTAAAAATGTGCTGAATTCACTAATTAAAAACTTCAAAAGTTACAGTATAATTATTAAAGACCCAAAAAATCTTTAATAATGTAATTTGTAGATGCATTCGGTTGAAATGAAATAGCCTCAATGTTGTGATTATACTTTTCACCATACCCAGTTTATCAAATATGAGAGCTCTCTTTGCTGTGAACCATTAGAAATTATGCTTTCATCACTGCTGGGAGATGTGTTTTCATTACTAGCAGCAGGGAATAAAATGGAAAACTAATTTAGTTGAAAATTATTTTCACAGTAACACCATTTTATGCATAAAGAATACTTTATCTTTTATAAAGAGAAATTAAAGTTAATAAATTATGCATGATTCTTAATTGCATCATGTCAAAGAAATAAAAAATATTTATGTGTCATTTTTGGTGGGAGAGAGGTTTTTGATTCAAAAGAACAAACCATGGATTGTTTTAAAATAAGAATGCCATACACAAAACAGAAATATGTGGATGAGGGGAATACTAGGCATGTATAGCCTTTCAGATTTTGTTCTACCAACAAATACCCAATAGCATGTCTTTCCTACTTGCCTGCTTGCCTAGACTGTGCCAGTCTTGGGACAGTTTGTCCCAAGATACATTTCTCATAGTTCTATTTCTCTGCTTCATGTGTTTGGGAAGCTTATCTCTGCAGGCAGAGTATCTTGCTTCCTTTTGGAGGGATTCTGGTAGGTCTATATAGTGATTCATTGGCCAGACACAGAAAGCTTGCAGGAAGGGAGGAGAAGATAGGTCTTAAGTGTACTATTTGTCTGGAACTTGCATGACTTTGGATCCTTCTAGACAGGAGTGATGCAGTACCACCTTCTATATAGTGACACTGTCCCTTAGGCTTTTCCCACACTGTTTCACTCATTTATCCCTTCTATCCTGGAGTGGCAGTGCCTCCCTGCTGTTGACAATCATTGAGTTTATTCACAGTTCATTTCTATAACCTGTGTAACATGTTGTTGACATTAATACCTTCTATTACAACTTGAGTTCTTTTTTCTTAGGCCCAAACTGAATCAGATACTTACATACCCTGTACTCTCCTAAATTTTATTTCCTTTCCCCAAACTACAAAAATTAATTAATAATTAATTGATATTGATAATTGATTTTGTGTGTCAATTTGATTGGGCTAAGAGATCCCCAGTACATTATTTCTGAGTGTTTCTGAGTATGTTTAGAAAAGTCTATCATTTTATTTATTGATTTATTTTCAAGAGATATTTTTGCTACAGAGTGTATGTGCTTACCAGAGAGACAGAGAGAGATAGAGGGACAGAAAGTAAGAAATCACCCCCAAAGGGGGGATAGTCACACGGCAATCCCTTTTCTTCCATTCTCCTCTCAGGATTATGGGCACACATGCAAACGTACCCGGTGTGAGTTTGAAAGCCTTCAGGTCCGGGACTCAAACTGCAGCCAACGATGTGGAAGTCCAGTGATATAACCATTATGCCTTCTGCTGGCCCCTATTTATTTATTTATTTATATTATTATTATTATTTTGAGATTTTTTGCTATAGGGTGTGTGTCTTACTGGAGAGACAAAGAAACAGATATATAGAAAGTGACAAATCACCCTATGGGGGGGATGGCCACCCCACAATCCCTTCTCCTCCATCCTCCTCTTAGAATTTTGATCATACATGCACACGTGCCTGGTGTGAGTTTCAAGCCACTAGGTCTGGTACTCAACATGGTTGACCATGTGGGAGTGCCTTCACCATTATGTTAGTTGCTGGCCTTTAGTCTAGTGTTTTAATTGTTAATTTGAATAAAAGATGACCCTCATCATTGATCCATTGAGGCCTCAAAATGTACAAAAAGTAGAGGAAAGGTCAATATTCTCTTCTTGTTGAGCTTGGACATCCATCTTTTCCTGCCTTTGGATATGGGTGCTCCTGGTTCTGAGAACTTCAGACTTGAACTGGGACTTACACCATCAGCTGCCCTGGTTCCTGGAGTATTGAACTAAGACTGAATTATGCATCCAACTTTTTTGATTCTTCAGTTTACAGACAACAGATTGTGGGTTTTTGTGGCCTTTGTAATTGTATGAGTTAATTCCCACAATCTCCCTCTCTCTCTCTCTCTCTGTCTCTCTCCATTTATTCTATTAGTTCTATTCCTCTGGATTTCTCTAATACCATGAACTAAAAGGAAGATATGATGTCGTTGGAATGGAAAGAAACCATTTTATGTGAGATGAATAGAATTATAATGAGATGGCATTTAAATATTTGAACACTATATAGCATCTAACATAAGAATAGTCTTGTCCTTCCAGGAGGAGGTTATAGGTGACAGAAAGCTCCTTTTTATCTCCAATGATGATGGATCCCAAACCTCTGTGATAAGTGCTAGTCTTAGAGTAGGTACCCATGAGCATTTTATCTAGGCAAAAGCCTTTCCTTTTTTTTTGGTAACTCCCATTGGTAAAAGGGGCCTTTGATACTATTACATTTGAGGAAAACTTAACTTCTGTTCATCCCTAGGATAAATGTTAAAGATAATGATCTATCTTGAGCAGTGTTACAGGGGCCAAATAAGGGTAATATATGCCCAAGGCCAACCTGGGATTAGCACTGTGATTATGCTAAAAGAATGCTGGAGGCCAAGTCACAAAAGGGGATCACCACTAATGTTAAGCAAGAACAAATTATCACTATTTCTACCTACTAGGTAAGGTCTGTCTCTAAGACAAGTGAAGGAAAAGAAAGCACTATGGGCTACTTTTATTAAAGCTGAAGTTGATGGTAGTGCTTAAATTTCTGATAAAATATGGATATACTGTACAGAGGTACTATGTATATGAATAAGATGAGAAGAGAACACCTAAGGAACAAAGGAAGATAAAAACCCATTCAGCAGTTTTATTTTTTACTTTGTCTGTTGTCGTTCTAGTAAATAAAAAAAAGCTGAGACAAGCAAGAGATATGCATAGTGAAACTTTCCATCCTGAGAGAGAGTCCATATTTTACAGGGGAAATCTGAGGGCTTTTCAGTTTCTAACTGCCATGAAGACAAAGTGACAGAAAAATAAAAATATTTTTGAGAACCAGTGAGAACTCAGGTTTTGGGCTTCTTATGAGGCATCATGTTATTATTAGGAATCACATTTTTATCACAGGAGAAAACTTTAAGAATTCAGACTAAAAAAATAATTAATTAATAAACAGAGGGAGAAAGTAGATGAGTAAATCCTATTGTTAACCTGTTTTAAACTTTACTGATGTAGATAATGATTGAAATAGAATATGAACCTAGGGATAGTAATATGGATAGAACACACAGGTAGCAGAACAGATATATTTGGTTGAGATCTTTAATAAAGCATATTTTGTAATTTCTGTAGAGGTACTTTGTGGTGATGATTTCAAACACTGAATCATCTGATCTAATCTAATCTTGTACTTTAACATTATCTGGACAGTGAGTCCTTAGATATTTATTAACCATTCTTTCTAATGCATTGCTTTGCCATACTCATGCTATTGTCATTTGTTCCATTCTCATAAAAAGCATACTTTCTTATGATTCATAACATCATGTTTTGAGGCTTCAGATACTGTATCATACTATTTTCTATGTGACTCTGTGCTATCATAGGTTGAATACATGAATGAATATATAAAGCTAAGCTATTGCTATGATTGATTTAAAATATTCTAAAGGCTTTGGGCTAAAAACCTTAGCTACATAGCTATATAACATCAAACATAAATATTTTATTGATTCTAAATTTTTTTAAAAATGTAATTTTACACTTACCTAAAATGTTAAGGTATATTTTCATTCCTTTCAATGAAGTACCTACATAAATATATGAGCTATGATTTGTTGGTTGAAGGGTTTCAATTATGGTAAAAGCAATTACATTTCTGAAATAAACTCTCATTCTCTAGATAATTACATTTTGAATGCAAAGAAAATATCAAAACCTTGGGTTACTTTGGAGATGTGCATTTCTTAGTATTTTGTTATTCTGGCCTCATGATGGCACCAAAGGGTAGGAAATATATGTGTACATATATATTGTATATACTCTGAATTCCTGCTTACTCTCTAAATTATAGTAAAAAAATAAATAAAATTAGCAAAAGGCAGTTGAGTTTGTAAATTTTGGATTATAAAAAAGATAATAAAGGTTGGTATAGTTAATGAGTATACTCCTTTTGATATAAATGGTTACAATTCTCTACTTCTTTTCACTATACAGAATACTTTCTCTCAAATAATTTTGACTTCTTCCTGATATTTCTTCTCCCAATTTACCTCCTCTGTTGCTACAAGGAAAATGTGCTGATGAAAAAATAAAAAAAAAAGATTTGTTTGATGTAATCATGATGATGAACTGGTGTCTGAATAAGCACAGGTTATGCAGATGGCCACTAAGAAGACTGCCATAATAAGAAACATATATCATAAAATATATTTTTTTAAAAAAAGAATACTTTGAGGTTATATCTACTCATATTCTAATTTTGTACACAATAGAAATTTAGAATCTAATTTGACACCATAATAAATCTTGCTCAAGATTAATGGAAGCAATTTTAGCTGTTGTCTTGTATTTTTCTTTGGTAGAGTTCATGGATGAGTTCAAATGAATACCCTGCTATGTGTGAATTTCCATATATCAAACCTCTGTGCTAGGTTTCTGCACATATTGAGAGGAAATCAAATAAATGAAACACACATCCCTTTTCCCTTCAAAAGTACGGGTAATCATACTCGAGTGAGAATACATGAGTATATCGAAAATTAACTAACATTAACCATATTATATCAGGGGTCTTCAACTCCCATACTGTGGACTGGTACTAGTTGTGGTCTGTTTGAGACTAGTATCAGTCCATGCCCTGTTGGGATCTCTACTACCTTGCTGTGCAGCAGAGCATGGGGTGGCCATTGAGCAGGTGAGGCTTGTCATTGTTTGCAGTTACTCTCCATCATTCATATTGCCGCCTGGGCTCTGCTTCTTGTCAGTGGCAGTATTGGATTCTCCTAGGAGTGCAAACTCTATTGCTGTGTGATTGTTTTATTGTTATTGCAGGGTGATAATAGTGGAAATGGGTGCATGTAATTGAGTCATCAGAGATCAAGGTGCTCCCCCACCCTGGTCTGTAGAGGAATTGTCTTCCACAAAGCCGATGCCTGGTGCCAGGAAGGTTTGGACCAGGAAAAATCTTAAAATGCTATATGGTGGTCTTTTTCTCCCTAGGTATAAAACATAAACACTTTTTTTTTTTTTTTTTTAAATTGGAGAGGTTTTTGCTATAGGGCGCATGCGCTTGCCAGAAAGAGACAGAAAGTGAGAAATCACCCCCCAGGGGGGATGGTCACGCCGCAATCCCTTCTCCATTCTCCTCTCCGCATCTTGGGCACGCACGCACTCGCACCCAGCATGAGTTTAAGCCCTTGGGTCTGGGATTCAAACTGTGGTCGACTACATGGGGGTCCTGCGACACAGCCATTATACCAACTGTTGGTCCCCATAAGCACATTTTTAAGATGAGTAAATTATGTTTGGCTAAACAGCCTTTATAACATTCCCTTGACTTCAGTGTATGGACTACAAATATTTTTATGTGTTTACTGTGTTACTTGAGTTTTCATAATCTTTTGGATTGATACAAAACATCACAAAAATAGTTCATATTATAACACCTAATTTTTTCTTTCTAGTTCCCTTGGGATTTGGGACCCTTGCACAATGTTGTACCATCATTACTGTTGTCTCCTTCTGTCCTCAGCATCTCTCTCTCCTGCATACCAGCCTTAGTTGGTGAGGTCCTTTCTGGCACCCCCAGTTAGCTTGGGTCAGCTTCCTTAGGGAATATTCTCTGTCTTTACATCATAGCTGTGTGGTCCTTGCTGTGGTCCTGCAGTCACTGCAGTAAATAAAATATCCATTAGTAAAATTTGTGAGAAAGATAATGGTTCTTTGCATTTGGCTTCTTACTAAATCTTGGGCTTATAAATTTATAATTTCATTTTCCTAAGATCTCTGAGAGTCTCGAGGTTCAGCTAGGAATGGGCTAGAAGGCAATTTTCTGAGAAGTGTAAATTTTTTTCCCTTCCTTCAGTCACATCATTATTCTGGATCAAGATTGCCCCTTAATCACCTTTTCCTTTTCTGTAGTGCTGCATGGTTAAGAGATGAATTTTGTCCCTTAGTTGCTTGGATACCTTTGGTTGCTTTATGTTCAGTTCTTAGCCTCAAAATCACTATATCCTTGAAGTTTCTTGACGTTTTCTTTAAATTAGTCCTTCATGAGATCTGCTTGTAGACAGCCAGACATGCCTAGTACATAAACAGATACAATAGATGGATGTGGTAATCATATAGATAGATATGATAAATAAGATAGATGATAGATATAGAGAGTATTTATGTAGCTTAGACACCTCTGAGTTTTGTTTCATTGGAAATAATCTATGGTTTCAAAAGATTAATAAATTAACATAGGAAAGAACAACTTTACAAATGAAAATAACTTTTTTCCTTCTATCACTATTACTTTAACAAGAAGTGTTTAAAAGAATTGATGCTTGGAAGTGAGCTTTGCCTTCTGACTTTTGGTATAGTCATGGAGTATCTTCCTGTCATATTGATTTCATAATATGCTTTTACCGAATATCTTTCACATTCAAAATACTCTTCTAGAAAATGTTGGAGACACAATCCAGAATTCTGGAATAACAGTGAAAAAAGTGTGATTGTGTTTGACCAAATTGCAGAGCAAGCAATACAATTAACACTAGAGGTCGAAACTACGAATTGGTCCAGAATATATGTGAATTTTTCCAAGGATAGCCCCAGCA
This sequence comes from Tupaia belangeri chinensis, assembly GCF_000334495.1. Taxonomy (NCBI): domain Eukaryota; kingdom Metazoa; phylum Chordata; class Mammalia; order Scandentia; family Tupaiidae; genus Tupaia; species Tupaia belangeri. The sequence continues at coordinate 157,974 of NW_006209652.1, forward strand.
GATAAGCAAGGATTTTTAACAACCTTTTTCTACTTATTTGCTTTAAATAATTTCTATCATCTTTAGCATGCTTATAATGACACTAATTCAAGAACTATCTAAAACTATCTATACAAGGCTGATATTGATATAGAGTCTAGTGATTTTATTTTTTATTTATTATTTTTTTCTTTTTTTGGGGAGGTTTTTGCTATAGGGCATGTGTGCTCGCCAGAAAGACAGAGAGAGACAGAGAGACAGAAAGCGAGAAATCATCCCCCAGGGGGGATGGGCACGCCGCAATCCCTTCCCCTCCATTCTTCTCTCAGGATCTTGGGCATGCACACACACGCACCCAGTGTGAGTTTAAGCCACCAGATCCAGGACTCAAACTGTGGTTCATGGGAGTCCAGCGACATAGCCATTACGCTAACTGCTGGTCCCCTGTGATTCTATTTTAATCATTTTTATCATAATCAGTTTTTAAGAAATGTAAGTTTTGCCTGAATTTTAATAAGTTACACAATTTTAGAAAATGATGATATAGTTCTTAAAATTTATTGGAATATATTCTTTTCTATATACACAAAATATTTTGGGGACCACCAGGTGGCATGGTGGTTAAAACACTGGGCTCCCACACAGCCAACCAAGGTTCGAGTCTCAGACTGGCAACTGAGATGCCTGCCAGGTATGTGTGCATACATGCCCAGCATCCCAAAAGGAGAATGGAGGGGATTGCAGCATGTACATCCCCCTTGAGAGGTAGTTTCTTGCTTTCCTCTCTCTGTCTTTCTCTCCAGCAATCACATGCACTCTATGGCAAAAACAAAACAACAACAAAATGCTCACTTGTTGACTCACTACGTTGTGAAACTGAAGACTCCCAACAAATTCTTTCATAGTGCTTATGTCATCTTATGTGGACAGGATGACTGCGTCTGACTCCAGCTTTTTATATATTACTCCGTGCATGGTGTGGCCCAAGTCTCCATCAGATCATTTTGCAGGTAATAGAAATGAAATCTCCAGGAGATTCAGATCAGGTAATAGCTTTTCCATGGCAGGTAAATATCATCCACAACCAGGACATAAATTAAGCATCTGATAACATTTGGGGGTATTTTATTAAGATGCAAATTATGACCATGCTTTTATCTTAAGATCAACAGGGTATAAGGTGTCTTGGGGGTTAGTACAGAATCCCAAATGACTGATTGTGCTGTTTGAGCCACCAGACATAGTGACTTGAGGAACACACCGGATGCCTATGCATTTGTACCTAAATTCCCCAAATGAGGGAAAAATGGAGAAAGAGGGATTGTAAAGTTACCATTCCCCATAGGAAGGGCTTTTCTCACTTTACTGCTCTCTCTCTTTCTCTCTCTCACTCTCTCTCTCTCTATCTCTCTCCAACAAATGCATATGCTCTCTGTTTAAAAGAAAATAGAAAAATCAACATCAGGCAAAGTAAAAATGGTGTTTTATTGTTTTCCTTACAGTAGATATAATATCTATTTAATCGTTTTATTTAGAGAATTCTGTCATTGAGGAGCTAGATTTTTAAAATAATTCATTGTATCAGCATAAATATTTCCTAATGTAAAATAAAGTACTGTCAAACATCTAAGAAAAGACTCATGACAAAACATACAAAGATCAAAAGTGGGTCATCTCTATTTGTGTTTTCTAGGAATGTATCCAGTGTCAGTAAGTATTGATATAAAGACCACATTCAACTGCAGCTCTTTAATCTATGCTGATGTATAAACTCTGGCTCAATCTCTCCATGTAATACTTACGATGAGGACAAACATGGGTTCTACATAATATTCTATAATATAATGACTCTTGGAAAAAAAGTCATTAAAAAAGATTTTGAAATTTCAAAGTGAAATAAAACTATTAATTAGGGGACCAGCAGATGGCGGAATGGTTGTCACTGGACTTCCACGAGGTCCACCTGGGTTTGAGTACTGGCCCCAGCAGTATAAAACTTGCCAGGTGTGTGTGGATGTGTGACCAAATTTCTGAGAGGAGAATGGCAGAGAAGGGATTGTGGCATGACCATCCCCTGAGTGGTGATTTCTTGCTTTCTGTCTGTCTGTCTGTTTCTCTCTGGCGAGTGCACATGCACTATAGCAAAAATCTCTCTCTTGGGACCAGCAGTTAGCGTAATGGCTATGTTGCTGGACTCCCATGTAGTCGACTGCTGTTCACGTCGCGGACTCGGTGGCTTAAAACTCATGCTGGGTGCGTGTGCATGCATACCCAAGATCACAAGAGGAGAAAGGAGGAGAAGGGATTGCGGCGTGGCCATCCCCACTCGGGGGTGATTTCTCACTTTCTATCTTTCTGTCTCTCTCTGTCTGTCTGATGAGCGCACGTGCCCTATAGCAAAAGCCTCTTAAAAAAAAAAAAAGAAAGAAAATTCTCTCTCTCTTAAAAAAAAAAATACAATTGGTCCTCCTCTTCTCCTGTTAAAGAAAACATAAAACAAAGAAGTTAAACACTTTTAGCTAGTTGATAGAATCTAAGACTTCCTTTTTTTTTTTTAAAAAAAAAAAAAAGATTTTTGCTATAGTGTATGTGTGCTTGCTGGAGAAACAGAAAGAGACAGAGAGATAGAAAGTAAGAGCTCACTCCCTGGGGAGATGGCCATGCTGCAATCCTTTCTCCTCTCAGGGTTTTGGGTATGCGTGCTGGGTGGAGGACTTGAACCACGGTTGAATACATTGAAGTTCAGCGACATAACTATTATGCCATCTGCTGGTCCCAAACCTAAGACTAAATCTAAGACTAAATAATTGTTGAATAGTTTTCAGTTTTGGTTTTGCTTTTGTTCACACTTTTTTCTTCAGAAAAATAAAACAGCATGTGTTTGCTAGATAAAAAGAAGAGGATCTTAAGTTCAGAAACATACAATTTAATTAAGTACATGGATTTTCTTCTCCTTCTTAAATTTCTCTCTCTTTCTTCCAGGTAAAAAAAAAATATTGGGTTGTCAGTAAAGTCATGACACATTTTTCACAGCAAAACAGAAAAATACATTATGACTTTCCCAAAAATGTACTGTTAAGATATTCTGGGATTCTTATTATTTAGCATAAATTCAATAGTAGACATATAATTATTAAAACAACTTACTGATGCACTTATATTAAATGCCTGAACATTGTTTCACTTCAGTACAAGATAATATTTATAAAACCAAATCAAGTTTTCATATGTAGCTTACACAATAACTGTAGACATATACATACATGTATTGAATTGCTATTATTTTTCTATACAAAAATGTGTAATGGCTTTTCCAAAGACTCAATACATATATGGGTACACATAAAACTATATACATATGCACATACATTTATAGATATACATATAGATATGTACATCATCCATTATTAATCTAATATTTGCAAGGTAGTTAGAAATTTTAAATACCGTTTAATTATTTATATGCCATTAACACAAGTTACATATACTAAACATTAAATAAGTACTTCCTTTTTGCTCTGGTGATGTAGTCTGTAATCTAACAAATTAAATTTTTGACCTATAAAGAACAATCCAAGTATATAGGACTATTTTACTTTAAAAATAAAAAAAAGTATTTTCTATACAAAAGGACAAACTATTTCTACTATAGTCTTTACATTTCTGAAAACACTACATCTCTACCAGTCAGTAAATAATAAGTGCTAAATGAGTGGTATGGAAAATAAGTCTTATGGAAGTTTGGAAGAAGAAAAGATTGCTTCCAGATGAAATGGTTAGAGAATGTTTTACAAGAGAGGCAGGATTTGAGCTGTGCTTTGAAAAATGAGCAGGATTTGGAAAAGCAGAACGAGGAGGGTTGGGTTGAGAGGTGTTATAACAAGAGTAAAGTATAAAGGCAGAGCTTAATTTTAATTTTTCTCTGCTTCAGTTTTGATAAGAGAAGATAAATATTTTAAGCAGGAGTCCAAGAGGGAAATCTCCTCCTTTCTTTTTCACATTGACTTTTGAACTTTTTCCTACTCCATTTTCCAAAATCAGTCTCAGATGATTCTCCTTTCTATTATGTTCCGTGGATAATGGTATTTTCATATCTGCCACTCAGGACATAATATGTTCCCACAATTATGATACTCTCACATATTTATGAAATGAAAGCAAATAAGTGTGTGCTATGTTGTGCATTGTTCTGTATAACTCGGGTTGCTCTAGTTCATAAGCCAACCATGTGCCATGCCTCTTATTTCTGACAGAGATATAGGAAAGGTATTTTCCCTACTCAAACAAAACAGCACTTGAAATATAGCCAGGCATCAGATGATGCAGAGCATAACATATTTAATAAACCTTATGGTAATCTGGTCACTTTCTATCCAAAAGGTGGTTATGGAAATATTTGTCTCCTCAGAAACAAAGCTCTTCAAACAGCTCTGTTACCTACATCATCTTAACAGGCAAAAGACACACTCTTCAGTTCTTATATGTACTTTTAAGGTAAAAATAAATTGGGTGGTAATTTAATTATTAACAAGATGTATAACTTAAAGAATCTTAGGAAAATAAAATGAGGAGTTAATGTCTGCTTGAACAAAGAGAGAGAGAGAGAGAGAGAGAGAGACTCTAAACACATATAAGAAC
>NW_006209652.1:162820-179546 GCF_000334495.1 Tupaia belangeri chinensis
AGAAGGAGGGAGAGAGAGAGAGAGAGAGAGAGACTCTAAACACATATCCAAGCTGGGAGTAAACGATTTGGGGATTTTCTGGTGTTTAGGATTATTTGCACCAGTGAACCCCTTTATTACTGCTTGTAACTGAGTGTTGACTTGTCTGCTAAAAGGCTTCCCCAGCTACAAAGATATGCATTTGGGTTAACTGTCGGCGTAAATCTTTGAATCAGTTTATGTATAGAATAAAAGTATGTTATATCTTATTTGGTAAAAGCTGCCTTGAAACATACTATGGTAAATTTGGGGTTGATATATGATAAGAATACTTTAGCAAATACCAGATACAGTGAAAATGAGCTGGATTTCATTTTCTCTAAATAATGTAGCCTCGTTTGTTAATATAGACTGGTTTAATCTATAATATTTATTATACCCTCTTGGTGAGCAAAATCCTGTGAACGCATCACCTGAAGAGTAATTTAGATGTGGTTAAAGTTCAGAATTTCGGCTGGACAAGTCCACACGTTTGTGACTCCACTTTGCACCTTAAAACTTGCATTTGCACCTGCAAAAGGCTGAAATGAATCTCAAGTCTGCACATGTGTGTTCCATTATTCTTTTTTATTTATTTATTTTTTATGAGCAGATGTGGGTGATGTGGGCAAAGAGCTAGATGCATCTTTAATTGAGAAAACCTGTGGAAAAGTTATCCCGAAATCTCTCCTTGGGAATTGATTTAGAACACTATGCACCATGATTTGGAAACTACGAATCAGACCCAAATGTTGACCAGACAGACCAAACTTGAACACAGGCTGTCAGAAGTGAATATTAAGGACATTAATCCTCAGATTTCTTTCTTTCAAATTTTTCTGTGAATAATGCTGCACCCATTTATTTTTGTTGTTGTTTAGTTTTAAGGTTCACTCTAGAATAATATAAACCATCAGGATTAAACATGTAAAAGTCAGTGGTATTCATTTGGATAAAAATAAATGTGATCTGAAGTGTATATTTTCATGATCCATTTACACAGAAATTTAGAATTGTTCAATTTGAAGTTTTTAATTTTTTTTTAGAATTTACACTTACTCAACAGTTATCTTTGACTATTTACTCTAAAGAAGACATTTTACTAGAAGCTAGTGATGAGGAATGAAGGAAAAAGTAAATGAGAAATAGACCATGAAATAAAACATTTTAAAAAGTCCAGTTTATAAAGTTTTGCTATTCTAGAATTTATAATAATCATATGGCTCTTAGTCAGATGGTCTGATCAAACTTTCTTTTATTCATATATGAAATTAAAAATTAGATTGCATCATTAATATTAAGAAAACCACATTAAAATAAGTGTAGAAACACTACTTTGTTAACAAAAACAATATAAACGATGTAAATTGTGATATCAACAATATGAAATATGGGGGGAAGTTAATGTATAGAGGTTTTACATGCATTAAAAAGGTTATCAGCTTACAACAGACTTTCTAACTATGTTTTATGTAAGCTCTATGGTAACCACAAAGAAAAACCTCTGGTAAATACATAGAAGATAAAGAGAATAAGGAATCAAAGCATACCACTATGAAGCATGATTTCACAAAGGAAAATAGCAAGACAGAAAAAAGGAACTACAAAATAGAAAACAGTGAACACAATGACAATTAAATTCATATATATATCAATAATTGCTTTAAATGTTAATGACTAAATTCTTCCACCGAAAACTGTGAGTGGCTGACAGAGTTAAAAACATAAGATCCAACTATATGCTGACTAGAAGATACTAATTTTAGATTTATGGACATACATAGGCTGAAAGTAAAGGGATTGGAAAGATATCACAGACAAATATTAATCAAAAAAGAATGAGGGGGGCTAAAGTTGTAATAGACAAAATAGACTTTATGCAAAAAAACTCTCACAAGAGATAAAACAAAGATAATGATAAAAGTTCAGTTCACTAAAAGGATAAAACAATATTAAATATATTTGCATTCAACATCAGAGCACATAAATACAAAGCAAATACTGACTGAAGGAAGAAATAGACACCAACATATTAATAGTAGGGGACTTCAATATCCCACTTTTAACAATCAATAGGTCATCCAGGCAGAAAAGCAAGAAGGAAGTAGCAGACTTAAATAACAGTAGAGACTCAATAAATCTAACAGACATATACAAAACATTACATCCAATAGTAGCAAAATGCACATTGTTTTCACATGCGCAAAATGAACATTCTTCAGAATAGACCATGTAATAGTCAATAAAACAATTCTTAACAAATTCAAGAAGACTGAAATCCTATCACATGTATACCTGACTACAGTAATATAGATATGTAAATTAATTTACAGTAGAAAAATTGGAAAATCAGAAAAAAGAGAAATAAAAGGACATGATCTCAAACAAACAATCTGTGAAAAGGGAAATAAGAAAGTACTAATGAAAATGGGAACACATACTCAAACTGATGGGATTCAGCAAAAGTAATTATTTTTTTTTTTCAGCAAAAGTAATTCTAATGGGGAAGTTCATATTGATAAATGCATACATTAATACAAATTATGATATCAAATCTTTCTTTACACCTAACTTTATACATCAAAAAAATAAAGAACAAGCTATGTCCAAACAGAAGAAAAGGAAATAATAAAGATAAGAGAATAAATAAATGAAGCAAAGAATGGAAAAACAGCAGGAAAGATTAATGAAACTAGGAGTTTTTCAAAATAAAAATAAAGAAAATGGACAAACCTTTCTAGTCTAAGAAAAAAGAGAAAAGAGAAATAAATGAAATCAGAAATGAAAGAGGAGATATTATAATTGATACTCCAAAGAGAAAGGATCAGAAGGCACCACTATGAACAGTTATAAAATAACAAATTAGATAATCCGAAGAAATTAAAACATTTTTAGAATCGTACAACTTATCAAATCTGAATCATAAAGAAATAAAAAGTCTGAACAAATCAGTAACCAATGAGATTCAACCATAAATCATTAATCAAAAACTTTCCAATAATAACATTTTGTTTGAATTTAAATATTTGAGTTCTAGCAAACATTTAAAGAATTAATGCCAATCTTTGTCAACCCCTTCCAAAATATTGACAATGAGGAAATCATTCCAAATTCAGTTTTTTTTAAAGAATAATTTTATTTAACTTTATCTACTTGTTTTAATTTGACTGAAGAGGGACAGTGAGAGAGAGAGAGAGGTAAAGTGAGAAAGTAAGCTGTCAGGTCTGGGACTCAAACTGCAGTCGGCTAAGTGGGAGTCCAGTGCCCTTAACCACCATGTCATCTGCTGGCACCCCAAATTCAGTTTTTAAGACTACTCTTACCCTGATACCAGAATCAGACAAGAACTCTATAAGAAAAGTGTTAATATCACTAGTGAACATAGTTGCAAAAATCCTCAACAAAATACTAGTAAACCAAATTCAATGGCACATTAAAAGGATAAAGGGCTCTCATAACAAAATACAAGATGAGTGGTTTAAAAAAAGAGGAGCTAGCAGATGGGATGGAGGCTAAGGTGACTGGAACCTACAAGGCCAACTCCACAGTTCACAATGGTCAAATGTACTTATCTCTGACTGCAAGGATGGTTCAACATATGCAAAACAATAAATGTGATACACCACGTTAAAAGGATGGGGGATAAAAATTACATGATTGTATCAATAGATGAATAAAATTATTTCACAGAATTCAACATTTTCATGATAAAAATAATACTAAACAAGATATAGAACATAATAAATCAACATTAAATAACAAATTAGTTACATGAGCTGATAGAGGCCATATATAACAAACATTATACTTATATATAAGTATAGCTAACATCATACTTAATGAAAAGTTAAAAGCTTTTCCTCTAAGTTTAAGAACCAGACAAGGATGTTCACTCTCACCATGTCAATATTGTACTGGAGATAATAGACAAAATATTAGCCAAAAAAGGAAGTAAAAAGCAACAAAATTGGAAGGTAAAGTTAAAATTGCTTTTCTTTGCAGAAACTAGGATCTCATATATTGGAGATTTTAAGAATTCTACCCCCAAAACTGTTAGAACTAATAGATGCAAGAAAGTTGAAGGAGACAAAAATCAACTTACAAAAATCAAAAACATTTCTATACATTAATAGCAAGCTAGAAATCCAAAAAAGAAATTAAGAAAACAATCCTATTTATAATAACATCAAAAGAAATAATATATGTAGAAATAAATTTAACCAAGGAAGTTAGATATCTGGGCATTGAATCACTGATAAAAGAAACTGAAGAAGGTACAAATAAATGAAAAGATATCCTATATTAATGTATTGAAGCAATTAATATTATTATACAATGTTCATACTATCTACATCCATCTACAAATTAATACAATTCCTATCAAAATTTAAGTGGTATTTTCCACAAAAATACATAGAAAACAATCCTAAAATTTATATGGAACCACAAAAGCTCCTGAATAACCAAAACAATCTTGAGCAAAACAAAGCTGCATGTATCACACTACTTAATTTGAAAGTATAGTACGGGGACCAGCAGTTAGTAGTTAGTAATGGCTATGTCGCTGGACTCCCACATAGTCGACTGCGGTTCATGTCCCAGACCCAGTGGCTTAAAACTCATGCCGGGCACGTGTGCATGCGTGCCCAAGATCCCAAAAGGAGAATGGAGGAGAAGGGATTCCGGCGTGGCCATTTCCCCTGGGGGTGATTTCTCGCTTTTCGTCTCTCTGTCTCTCTCTGTCTGTCTGGCGAGCGCATACTTCCTATAGCAAAAACTTAAAAAAAAAAAAAAAAAAAAGAAAAGAAAAGAAAAGAAAAAAGAAAGTATAGTACAAATCTATGCTAACCAAAACGGCAAGGTGCTAGCATAAAGAGACATTTACACCAGTAGAACAGAGTAACAGAATAGGAAGTTTGTACATACATCCACACATTTATGGTCAGCTGATCTCCAACAAAGATGGCAGAGCACATAATGGGGAAAGGATACTTTCTTCAATAATCATATGGCAAAAACTAGATACCGACATGCAGAAGAATGAAATTGAATCTTTTAAAAAATATATACACACATATATAATATAGATATATACATATATATGTTTTACTTTGCCAGTGCTCTCATAACAAAGTACAAGACAAGTGGTTTAGGTGGCTGTATCCCACATGGCCAGCTCCTCAGTTCAAGTCCTGGATATGGTAGCTTGAAAATGTGTTGGACGCAGGTGCGTGTGTGCACAAAATCCTGAGAAGAGAATGGAGGAGAAAAGATTGCTCTATGACCATCCCCCCGGGTAGTGGTTTTTCATTTTCCCTCTCTGTGTCTTTCTCTGTCTCTGAGAAGCATACATGCTTTACAGCAAAACTAAAATATAAAAACAAAACCCAGATATTTATTGTCTCATGACTCTAGAGACCAGAAGGCTAAGATGAAGTTGGCAGAAGGACTCTCTCAGAAGGTTCTAGGGATGAATCTGTTTCAGGCCTCTTTCCTTGCCTTTTTTAATTCATTGGCTTATGGCAGCAGCACTCTAATGTTCACACATTCACCTGGTGTTCTCTGTGTGTGCATGCCTATCCTTGGGCCACATTTTTCCTCTTCTTATGAGGGGATCAGTTTATTGGAATTTTGAGCCTACTTTAATGACCTCTTTTAACATATATATTTGTAAAGACCCTATCTCCAAATACAGTCACATTCTGAGGTACTGGGGGTTAGGACTCCAACATACCTCTTTGGGGAAACAATTCAACCCATAATAATATGAAAAAAAAATAAACTTAATAGGAATTTTAAAACTCTAAAAATAAATGAAAGCATAGGGAAAAACTGATTTGAGGATGATCTGGGCAAAATTTTTTTTTGTATATGACCCTAAAGCTCAGGCAAAATATTGGGTTGTTGGAAAAGTCATGACATATTTTTTTCTGTTTTTCTATGCAAAAATGCATCATGACTTTTATGATGACCTAATAAATAAAAAAATAGATCAATGGGACTTCATTATATTACATAGCTTTGGCACAGTAGGGAAAATAACAGACTGAAGAGACAAGAGACAGAATAGGAGAATATATTATATATTGGCAATGTGATAAAGGGTTCATATTTAAATACATATGGGACTTGAAATAACTTGATTTAATCATGACCACAGGATCTAAATAGACATTTTTCAAAAGTAGACACAAGGGGCCAGCAGGTGGTTAAAGTGCTGGATTCCCGCATGACTGACCATGGTTTGAGCCCCAGACCGAGTGGCTGGAAATTCATGCCAGGTGCATTTGTTGTGTGCCCAAAATCTCAAGAGGAGAAGGAAGTGTAGGGTGGCCAGCCACCCTGGGCAGTGATTTATTGCTTTCCTTTTCTCTGTTTCTCTTTGGCGAGTGCATGCACCCTATGGCAAAAACCTTAAAAGAGAGAGAGAGAGAGAGAAACACACATACAGAGATAAATGTCAAACAGGCTTATGAAAAAAATTGCTCAGTGTTACTAATGGTTAGAGATATGCAAATCAAAACCACAATGAGATTTTACCTCACACTTGTTAGAGCACTTGTTATCAAAAAGTCAAAAGACAACAAGTATTGGTGAGGACATGAAAAGAGAAAATCTTTTTACCCTATTGCTGGGATATCACAACTATGGAAAACAGCATGAAGGTTCCTCAAAAGATTAGAAAATGAAATTATCATATGATCCAGCAGTCTAACTTCTGGGTATTTATCTAAAAGAATTGAAGTCAGTATCTCAAAGAAACATGTTCTCAACACACATACACAATTATGTAATATGATAGATACGTTAATTTGTTTGTAGTAATCACATCACTGTAGTAATCACATCACATATATATATATACATATATACATATATACACATATATACATATATATACACATATATATATATATATATATATATATGCCTTAGGGCATGTGCATTCACTGAAGCGAGAAACACAGTGAGAGGGAAAGTGAGACGTCACCTTCTGGGGAGATGGCTACACTGCATTCCCTTCTCTTTTCTTCTCCTAGGATCTTGGACATGCACAAATATGTGCCCAGAGTGAGTTTCAAGCCACTGGGTCATGATTTTCAAGCCCTTGGGTTTGGTACTCAAACAGCAGTTGGCCATGTGGGAGTCCAGCAACATAGCTACTACACCATCTGCTGGACCACATATGTTCAGTTTTTAACTTGGCAATTTTACCTCCATAAAGATAAATAAAATGCAGCATTAAATCTATAAACTAGCTTGAACAAAATTAATATCTTTATTGAATTTTCCTGCCAATGAATGTTTATATCTCCACATTTATTTAGGTCTTCATTAATGCTCCTAGTAAAATTTCAGAATTTTCTTTAAAAACAAATTAATAAAGCAACAACTAATGCTACATCTATAAAAGTCTCCCTTCCTCGTGTTTGGTATTGAGTAGATAATGAGGAATAAGACAATGTGAAATAAGCCCTTAAGGAATTTACAATCCAATGAAATAGGCCAATGAAGCAATTCTAATACAGAGTGATTAACATTGGGATAAAGTGTGCAAAAGACTGTTAAGAACCAGTCAACAAAGCACCTACCTTAGCACTGGGGGATTGGAGACAGAAAATGACATCCATAGTTAGAACTGAAAGGTGAATTGGTGTCAGGCAGGCTTGGAGAAAGTATGAAAAATAGATCTAGGCAGAGAAAGCAGCATTTTAAAGATGTGCATTTTAAAGACTTAATGATTAGCTTTTTAAAGACAAATAAAAGGAAATATGGTTATCTTCTAGGAACAACAAGATTTGTCATAGATAAGCAGAGAGAAAGAGAAGATGAAATTGGAGAAACAGTAATGATACTAACATTTATCTATTAGTGTGTGCTAGCTAGTACTCTAATCTCCTTTAGTTCATACCTTAATAATTTGAAGATTCCTTTCATTTTAAAAATAAGAATTCTGAGACTTAAGATAAATTAGGTACTTGCCCAAGACTCCTAGCTAGTAAATGACAAAATTCAAACCCAACTACCACATTGAGTGGCTTTGAGAAATAATTGAAACATCTTTAGGGGTTTGTACTTAATCTACAGAGAATTTGGCATTCATTAAGGAGTTCTCAGTCTTGAATTTTAGCAAAGTAAAACAAAAGATGAATAAAGGATTGGAAAGGAATGATTCTGTTATCAGGAAGAACATCTACAAAGCTATTAGGTTGTCAGAAAATTCATGGTGCATTTTTGCATAGGAAAAAGATACATCTTGACTTTTCTGACAACCCAGTATTTTAGCAATTTTAGAGGAAGATAGTGTAAATAAGGTAGTATCAGAAGTATGGGTAAAATCTAGGAAATTTTTAGCAACATTAAGGAGACAAGAGGCAGTGTCAGTTGTATTTGTTGGAGGCAATTTGGGGCAGGGGATATAAGTTAGAGTGACTGTGTTCTTAACTTCCAGTTTAAACATATTGATAGGTGCTAGCGATCACAATAATGTTATATACACTTGGAGGCTTTCCTGGACCTGTTGCCTCAACACACATTTTCTCCCATGCAGTTCAGAAGTAGGTGCTTAGGTTTGTATGATACTACAAGGACACTAATAAACTTATCATCATGCTGCATGGTTTTTGACTCAGAATCCTTAAGATTATTTTTTACATTGGTATGTCTAGTACCTAGCAAAATCAGAGGTTTGTTTAGATACTGCTGCATTAGTATAATGACACATGTAAGTGGTAGAGAAGAGGTGAGATGAGGAAATGCTAGAGAATATCATTTATGGCATATCTGCTACCTTAGGAAAAAACAAAAGGAGTTAGAAATATTGGAGGCATTTTTGTATGTTCTTCCTTATAAGCATAGGCTTTGGTAAAATATAGGGAGTGATACTGGTTACAGATACTGTGCTGAGAAATATAATTAGTCACTTTGGACCATGACTCCAAATATTACAAAATAAGGGACCAGCAGATGCTGTAATGGTTACGTCAATGAACTCCCACGTAGTCAACTGTGGTTCAAGTCCCAGACCTGACAGCTTAAAACTCACGCCATGCATGTGTGCATGTGTGCCCAAACTCCCAAGAGGAGAAAGGAGGATAAGGGATTGCAACGTGACCATTTCCCTGGGAGGGGCTTTCTCACTTTCTATTTCTCTTTCTCTCTGTGAGCACACACATCCTATAACAAAAGTCTCTCTCTGAAATGTATTTATTGCAAAATGAAATCTTTTGCTGAGAATGAACTAAATCTTTTATCTAGAGGTTATTACAGAGTTATTAATATTGGTATAAAATATTCAAGGGACCTTTAGGAACTGATCAGCAAAGCACCTATCTTATCTAGGGGATTATTCGTATTATGAAGACTTTGACATATGACTTCACTGGCCAATGGAGGGGAGGAAAGGTTTGGCTAAAGTCTGTAAAATATGTATTTATGAAAGACATTGGAAATGGCAGAATAAGGGGATAATATTGGAGGAATAGACAGAAAAAATCATTAAAAATGAGGATGGGAACCATGGGAATGGATACAACGTAGAAATACACAGCATGACAAACGGCCAAGAGAAAGTGGTGGGAACTATGGTGGAACAACATCACAGAGCCTATAAATAATTCTGAGCTTGATGATGAAAAACTCAACATTGTTTCTTCTCATTAGTCATTTCTCTGGGCTTACAACTTCATGAATTTTTCCTATTTATAAATGGAGCAAGACCACTGACCAAACATGCAGCTTAGAGCTCTGTATTTGGCTGGTGTCTTACTCAACCTCTCTTATTCTCCCATCTTTTCGGTCCTATTTTGCTTCTGTATCACTTAAATATATATCCATCTACATTCTGTTCACTTAATTGTATATTTATTTGTAAGTGTTTTTTTTTTTTTTTGGATGGGAGCAATTTTTTAATGATTGTATATCACTGCTTTCCATCTTTCTAATACTTCACATGAAGTCTTACACATAAAAGGTATTTGAAAAGTGTTAAATATGTAACAGAAAAATGTATGTCATATAATGATTTTATCATCACTTTCAAAGGTGGATGGATCCACATAACAAATGGAAGGATCTTTTATTTGCTGCCTTTGTGTCAACTTGAAGACAGGATAAATGATGACTGTGGGATGCAGTATATTAGAGGAGATAAATTAATCCACATTTGAAAAAAAATGAAAGACATAAAAGAGACAAAGTGGAAGTGGAAAATGTTGGGGAGAAAAGAATGAGAAGCTGCAAAGACACAATTTAAAAGAGAGGAGAGGTGGATGCTCTGGACCTAACTTGGAAGAAAAAAACATTGGGATTTTGAAGTAACATTTTGTGTCCTGAGTTATGGGCACAATTTTTTTGCTCTTCTATAAACTCTTTTACTAATTTTAATAAAAAGTCCAGTCCTCAGAAGGCTATTGTTAAGATTTTTCTTTTTCTTTTCTTTTCTTTTTTTTTTTTTAATATGTAGAGGGGGATTTAGAGAAGGGCCAAGTGCTTGTCATGGAGGCGAAACAGAAACTTCTTATGAAGTGCAGGTGCATTAGCATTAGACAGATACAAAGGAGACATGGAAATAGGATGCTATCTGTTAGGCAGAAAAGCCAAGTAATCCTAAATGGCCACTCTGCCATTGAACAAAGAGTATACTGTGGATGAGAACAAAGGGAAAGATAGGGTTTCCTAGCTATGGTAGTAATCCAGACAGGTAGAAGTAATAGAAGGTGCAGAGCCCAAACTGTCTCTGAAGTAGGCCAGAGGAAGCTTAGCAGTGTAGTGGTAATGTGGGGAACACGGGGGTGCAGGGGTGGTTAGGCCTAGCACCCACAGCAAGTCATGGGTTCTTGTCCACAACTCATGAAAATTAGAGGCGCAGACAGAGGGAGGGAATGACAAGCAGATAAACAGAGGTCCCCAAGTGAGGAGTGGTTCCCAGAAAATGGTTTGCAATGAAGAACTGAAGTAAACAGCTTCTTGTTGTTTAGACTTGTTTAGTCTCTGAGAAGCTGACCCTGTGAGAAGAGAAAAGTAGCTTGCAGAAAGACTGGCTATCATTTTTTTTTTTTTTTGAGAGGTTTTTGCTATAGTGTGTGTGTGCTCACCAGAAAGACACAGAGAGACAGAAATGAGAAATCATCCCCCGGGGGGATGGCCACACCACAATCCCTTCTTCATTCTCTTCTTCGGATTTTGGGAATTCATGTACATGCATCAGCGTGAGTCCTGGGTCCAAGACTTGAACTGCGGTCGACTATATGGGAGTCCAGCGACATAGCCATTATGCCAACTGCTGGTCCCAAATCTGGCTATCATATTGAGGAGATATTGACAAGTTTAGTGCTGCTCAAACAGAGGTTGCAGGAGATGAGTTGTCTGTAGGGAGTGTTATAGGATGGGAGAGTTGAGTTACATTGTGTAAAATGCTAAGTTCTTTAGGTCCAGATCTCTAAGATCTCTCTGCCTGTCCTGAGACATAGAGTGGATAACCAAAAACACATGTAAAGTAGGAAAAGAGAAGTTTTAATAGAAAAATAAAAGATTTTGAAAGAAAAGAAATATACTCCTATGCCTGAAAGACATGCAGGTGGGCAGCTGCCAGAGAAGGACAACTGCACTGGGCATGGGGTTAGGCTGATTCTAAGAATTGGTAATGAATAATTAGTAGGGGAAGGTATGTCATGGTATTTGGCTTCTTTGTTCAGAATTCCCAGACTTTTTTCTGCAGAAGCTTGTGTATATCTCGCAGGTAAGGAATTCAATTACCTAATCAAGCGTGCCCAGTGTGGTCTTTGAAGGATAAGTTTTCCAATGAGTTTATTGCCCCAGCAGAAATCAGGATGTTGATCTAGTGTCCCATCCCAGGTGGTGTGCATTTGGGATGGCGGGACGATAACAACCTTCCTGGTGCTAAGAGCCAGGTGGCAAGAAAGGTGGTAGGAAGTTGAAGAAGTTCTGGTTGCATTTCCTGACAGGCTGTGCTTGACTGCTTCAGATCTTTGACTCCAGTTACTTCTTTGTGTACCTTGGGGTTATAATGTTAGCTTTTGTTGGAGGGACAAAGGGCAGAGAATACAATTTCCATTAAGCTAAAGTGGAATAACTAGGAGCCAGCAGGTGACAGAACAAGGCAGTAGACTCCCACACAGTCAACTGTGGTTCAAGTCTCAGACCCAGTGGCTGAAAACTCACGTGGGGTGCATGTGCATGCACGCCCAAAATCCCAAGAGGAGAATGGAAAAGAAGGGATTGCAGCATAGATATCCCATTTGGGCGGTGATTTCTGACTTTCTGTCTCTGTGTCTCTCTGTCTCTCTGACAATCACACAACTCTGTAGGAAAAAAAAAATTAAAAAAAAAAAAAAAAAAAAAAAAAAAACAACTTTGGACCAGCAATTAGCATAATGGCTATGTCCCTGGACTCCCATGTAGTTGACCGTGGTTCGCATCCTGGACCCAGTTGCTTAAAACTCACACTGGGCACACGTGCGTGAGTGCCCAAGATCCTGACAGGAGAATGGAGGAGAAGGGATTGTGGCATGGCCATCCGCCCTGGGGAATGATTTTTCGCTTTCTATCTCTCTGTCTCTCTGTCTGGGGAGCACATGTGCCCTATAGCAAAAACCTCTCCAAACAACAACAGCAACAACAACAAACTTAAAGAAGCAAAGAAAAGTGAGCTTACTGGTTTCACAGTCCTTTTTCTCTCTTACAGTCCTTTCCCCCTCTCACAGTCTTTCCCCTCCCTCTGCTACTTATTCTACCTAACTGCTTGGCCAGAGTCTGCTTTAGTGGGGAGCCACAGAACTCTGTCCTTCTATTTCAAATTCTAGGAATATGAGCGTATCAAATTATAAAGTCTTATATATTAAGAAAAAGCTTTTGGGACTAGCAGATTCCATAATGGTTACGTCACTGAACTCCCACGTGGTTGACCATGGTTCAAGTCTTGGGTCTGGTGACTTAAAACTCATGCTTGGAGTATGTCCATGTGTGCCCAAGATCCCAAGAGGAAAATGAGGGAGAAGGGATTGTGGCATGACCATCCCCCCTGGGGGGTGATTTCTCGCTTTCTGTCTCTCTTGTCTCTGTCTGTCTGGTGGGCATACATACCCTATAGCAAAAATCTCTCAAAAAAAAAGAAAAGAAAAGAAGAAGAAAAAGAAATATGTTCTTAAAGTATAGCAGATACTCAAACAATGCTTATTTCTCTTCCCAAATCCTTAACTGTTCATATAGAAGCTGAAATTTTTATTCAAGTATAAATAGTAAGGAGCTAGAGGGAGTAATGAGAAGTACTCTTAATTTTATTTATTTATTTATTTTAATGATTTTTGTCCTATGCCACCTGTATTTGCCAGAGACAGAGTAAGACAGGTAGATGGAAATTGAGAAATCACCTTGTGGGGGAATGGCCATGATACAATCCCTTCTCCTTCCTTCCCTCTCAGGATATTGGCACCATAAGCACACGGGCCTTGTGTACCGAGTCTGGGACTTGAACCATAGTCGGCCATGTGAGAATGAAGTGCCTTAATTACAAAACCACCTGCTGGCCCTAATGTCCTTTTTAAGACAGAAAACATTGCTTTATAATAAGAGTGTAATGGGGACCTTGTGCAAAGGGCTGTGTCACCTTAGATCTTCTAATAAATAGTGAATGGAGTACTGGTCATAGTCAAACATGTACTTAAAATACTGTAAAAGAAATGTTCAGATTCTCTAAAGCTCAGTAGCTCTCAGGCAATGTAATATTGAAGATATGGTCATAGTACTAGATACTACTACTACTGCTAATAAGAAATAAAAATATTAAATAAAAATCCTACTTTCTTTGGCAATAACTTTAGAATTGCCCATTTTCCCCTGTTCTCACTGGTCTCTTAGATTTGAGGTAGTGGAAATTTGTTCTAGTTCCTTCTAACCTATTTCAATAATGTCTATAACTCTGTGGCCATATTTAGAAAATACGCATAGTTTTATTCCCTTTATCTTTGCCACCACGAAAGAAGATCATCTTTGTTGAAACTCCTCAATACTAGAAGCCTCTTCACTGATCACAGGAGGTAACCATTGTCAGAGACTGGGGTGCAATCACAAGGCCAGGACACATCTGTACTATTTTTAATGGTCCTTTTATCTCTTTCCTCTGGGACTAATAGGATTAAAAAGTAGATTGAACTCTATAGAGCTTGTCCTATCTACACAGTTCCTTCCAGGAAACTGCTTTATTTCTGTTTCCAGCCAGCTGGAGTTGTATAAGATGATTTGAATTAAGTCATATCATCTCTAAAGCTTCCACCACAACAGATTTGATCCCAATGCTTGACCCACTAAAAGGGAGGGTGAGTTAAGAAGGCTGGGAGCCTCCTGAAATGAGTATCAGACTTTACAATTATAGCTGATCCTAATGAGAAAGAAAAGGGGGAAGATAATATATAGAGATAGATATAGCTGCGTAGGGAGCAATCCAGTAATACATAGACACAATCCAGGAAGACACAATTTAAAAAGAGTTGGTAGGAAAGATGGTCTGGGTACTATTCAGATAAGGATGTGCATTAGAGTAATGTAAGGCAATATACGATGCACCATGGATGCTTAGATCAGCAATGAGAAAAATGTATGAATAACAGAAAGACTTTTAAATTTCATTTGCTTTTTGTTATTTAAACGGCATGAAGAAGATGAAGGTTTAACTACATTGAAGCCAAATGAGAATGAAGTGCCTTAATTACAAAACCACCTGCTGGCCCTAATGTCCTTTTTAAGACAGAAAACATTGCTTTATAATAAGAGTGTAATGGGGACCTTGTGCAAAGGGCTGTGTCACCTTAGATCTTCTAATAAATAGTGAATGGAGTACTGGTCATAGTCAAACATGTACTTAAAATACTGTAAAAGAAATGTTCAGATTCTCTAAAGCTCAGTAGCTCTCAGGCAATGTAATATTGAAGATATGGTCATAGTACTAGATACTACTACTACTGCTAATAAGAAATAAAAATATTAAATAAAAATCCTACTTTCTTTGGCAATAACTTTAGAATTGCCCATTTTCCCCTGTTCTCACTGGTCTCTTAGATTTGAGGTAGTGGAAATTTGTTCTAGTTCCTTCTAACCTATTTCAATAATGTCTATAACTCTGTGGCCATATTTAGAAAATACGCATAGTTTTATTCCCTTTATCTTTGCCACCACGAAAGAAGATCATCTTTGTTGAAACTCCTCAATACTAGAAGCCTCTTCACTGATCACAGGAGGTAACCATTGTCAGAGACTGGGGTGCAATCACAAGGCCAGGACACATCTGTACTATTTTTAATGGTCCTTTTATCTCTTTCCTCTGGGACTAATAGGATTAAAAAGTAGATTGAACTCTATAGAGCTTGTCCTATCTACACAGTTCCTTCCAGGAAACTGCTTTATTTCTGTTTCCAGCCAGCTGGAGTTGTATAAGATGATTTGAATTAAGTCATATCATCTCTAAAGCTTCCACCACAACAGATTTGATCCCAATGCTTGACCCACTAAAAGGGAGGGTGAGTTAAGAAGGCTGGGAGCCTCCTGAAATGAGTATCAGACTTTACAATTATAGCTGATCCTAATGAGAAAGAAAAGGGGGAAGATAATATATAGAGATAGATATAGCTGCGTAGGGAGCAATCCAGTAATACATAGACACAATCCAGGAAGACACAATTTAAAAAGAGTTGGTAGGAAAGATGGTCTGGGTACTATTCAGATAAGGATGTGCATTAGAGTAATGTAAGGCAATATACGATGCACCATGGATGCTTAGATCAGCAATGAGAAAAATGTATGAATAACAGAAAGACTTTTAAATTTCATTTGCTTTTTGTTATTTAAACGGCATGAAGAAGATGAAGGTTTAACTACATTGAAGCCAAAGGTGTCATGCAAAGAATTGAAGATAGTAGGGCTGGTCAACTGTTTTAATTTTTTTCCATGTCAAAGGAATAATTTTTAAATAAAAAAGTTTAGCATTGTTATAAAATCATGATTGAGTGAAGACTACTTAGCAGCTCTTCAAACTCACAATAATTTGAGCTCAGATACTGTAATAATTAGCATATGTATTAAAACTTTCTCAGTAATCTATAAGGATTCAGGGGAAATAAAATGAAATATAGGAACATAGGATAGAGGTACCTATTTTCACCATTTTTTTAACATTCAATTACTATGTGTCATTACAGTATCCAAAATGAATTTTCCCATCCTGAATACACTGTATATTGGTTCAATCAAAGATATTACCATACATATCATCAACAGATAATTTTCCATTTTTGTGTCCCTTAAATGTTTTCTTTCTTTATTTTCCCCCTTGGTTACATCCTTCTCACTCTCCACCATTTCCCACTCTCCTCCCACACTGTCTCTAGTATCCACAGTTGTTCTCCATGCCTTTATACTTTCCAATTGTTCAGTTTCTGTCATAGAGTGCAGACATTTGGTATATATTGAGTGAGGACATACAATGTTTCTCTTTCATAGTCGGGCTTGCTTTGCTTAGTAGTAAATATTCCCTATTCGTCCTCTTTCTATCAAATACCAGGGTCTCATAGCCCATTCATCTGTTAGTGGCATTTGGGTTGGTTCCACACCTTAGCAATTGTGAATAATGCCACAATAAATGTGGATGTGGAAGTGTTTTTTTTTTTTTTTTTTTTTTTTTTTTTTTTTTTTTTGT
>NW_006209652.1:180690-218943 GCF_000334495.1 Tupaia belangeri chinensis
TTTTTTTTTTTTTTGAGGATTTTTATAGGGCACATGTGCTTGCCAGACAGAAAGAGAGAGACAGAGGAACAGAAAGCGAGAAATCACCCTCCAAGGGGGATGGCCATGCCTCAATCCCTTCTCCTCTATTCTCCTCTTGGGATCTTGGGCACATACACACTCACATGTCCAGCGTGAGTTTAAGCCACCGGGTCCAGGACTTGAACCACGGTTGACTATATGGGAGTCCAGCAACATAGCCATTATGCCAACTGCTGGTCCCATGTGCAAGTGTTTTTCTGACTCAGTGTCACCATTTTTATTGAGGGATACATGGGATTTATAACATAAATCAATAAACATGTCTTAAACATTGGGAAAAATTCTAGAATGGCTTATCCTATGGATAGTTTGTTAAAATATTTACAATTTAGCCTCAATGCTACCCTGAGTGAATCATAACTATATTCTAGGTTAACCTCAATATTTTGAAAAATTAGATAAGATTCAAGAAATGTATAGATACAGTTTTTGTATTTTTGAAAGAAATCTGAATAAGTTGCTCGTTATGTCCTTTAAGAGTAAATGGACAAATGGGGTGGTGTAATAGATGACGACTTTTGATACATTTATGTTCTGCTGAGAAATTTATTTAAATTGGATCCGAGTCACAAGTTTCTTGAGAGTTGGGAATATCTTGTTTATCTTAGTGTGCAACATTTAGTACATAATTAATGCTCAAAAATGGTTAATATCTGACATGAAGGAATAAATATTGAACAGATCCACTATTAACTGGTTATCTAAGTGTTTTATATAAAAACTGTGCTAAAAGAATCATTGCAAAGTGGCTTCAGTTAAGGTACCATCAATGCTTCTGGGCTAAATGCTTGCTGGTAATGAGGTTGGCTTGCTGGCAACCTGATGTGCTTTTATTTAGAAACATTCTAATGGTTATTATCAGTTAAACTGAGACATTTCTGTCAACTTGGTGGTTAATTATATGTGTAAGTAACAGAAACTAGAACTTGGTGATTTATATTTTATATTTAAATTTTTTGAATCTGTCCAGATTTTTTTGTAGGGCTATAAGTTTTTGCATCATAAAAATATCTGAAAGTATTAGAGGCATTGTTTTTAGAATTGTAGATATTTTCTGTATGTGATATGATGACTAACTTGAGGTCATATATTTAATGAACTCAAAATACTTTAACTTAATATATCTAGTTTCATTTTGCAATGAGCAAAGGAACTTTGACCTCACAATAAATGGATCAAAGTTGGCAAGAATTGTTCATGGTAGTTTTGTGATGCAGATTTCAACTAATGGACCATGTAATTAAGATGACCAATTACTGGTGTGGTTGGAGAAATTCCAAGAACTCTGATATGTAGCTTACCAATTACAGTGCATTTCCCACTACTATCCAAGCAGATTAATAATTCTTTTCATTGGCTTTATTGAAATTCTTCAACAAACTTAAGAATATTTCAATTCATAATGGAAGAAATTGTATTATATCTACTTGTAAAGTAAAGTACAGGAAATGAGAGAGGCATAGCTCATCTCTAAGTATCTATAATAGGTCTATCTGGTACTTCTTTATGTAACAGCACTTTCATAATTATATTTTACCTCAGTGATACTGAGTGTATATAAATGAATTCACAATATATTGATCTTTTTGTCAAGGATTAATAAATAATCCAAATAAAGATGAAAAGCAAGGGATGACATACACAGATGAGTCAATTCTTTTTAGATATACAATGTCAGTAAGTAATAAAAAGGGTTTCTCATAATTATAGCATTTTTTTCCTTCCTTTTTATTTTCACTGTTAGATTTTCCCTAGATGCTCAATAAATGTTTATGGAACTAGATCGAATCATCAATAACGCAGTCATAGTAAAATATTATTTTCAAAGGCATAGTTCCAGTATTGACCTAAAACATAAGTGATTTAAATCATATAATTTATCTTTGAATCTCCAGCATGTAGCGCAGTATATGATATTTAATTGTGAGTCAACGTATGTTAATTGAAAGAATGTGTGAATAATTATGTACTTTTCAATTAGCTCTAATTGGAAAGTATTTATTTTGGCAACATTCTAATACACTAAAAGACACATAAATAGGCAGGTTACATTGGATCTTGGTCAAAATTTGGCTGTTTAGTTTATGTTACTCTGTGTTTCTATTTATGATTAAGTATTGAGATATTTAAAAAATATTCTGACTGTCTTATTATTGTGGTGATTTTTAAAATATAAATACTTCCATAACAAATGCATATATTTTCATTTATATAGTACTAATTAGTGAGAATATAGCTGTCTATAAGTACACACATAGTTGTTTTTTTTGTTTTGTTTTGTTTTTTTTACAAGCTATTCTGCACACATATGGGCATTAGTTTAGGCTGTCCAAGATACCAGTCTAAGAATTTAACTTATACTACTGGAGTGGTTAGGGAAACTGGAAACTGAAAGATTAAATTGAAGTAGTCCCAGTTCGTTGTGATGTCCTGTCTGCAAGAGAAGTCTAAACAAATCTTCTCTGAAGAAAATTATTTTTAACTCAGGCCCTTCATACTTTCCAAGCTAAATCCAATTAAATATAAATGTGCAATTAAAATAAATGCCAAATACATGCAGAAGAAAACAATGAACAACAAATTTAAACTCTAAGGACATCAGATATTGAATCATTGATTATAGAACACAAAATAAGTACAAACTGTTTAGAAAACTAAAAGTCATATTCCTAAAAGTTACCAAATAGTAAAAGGATACAAAAAATAACCAAATAGAGTTCTAAAAGAACTGGAAATTTAGATTCACTGGGGGAAGGGAGTCTTTGTATTGTAGCACAAAAGAATCCTGATAATAAAAGTTCCTTGTACTTTCTTAAAGCCTGTTCAAGTGAATGACCCTGGCGACTGTCCTCTGTGCAACAACTCGGATATGTAGGTTAATGGAATCTCATGGCTCTGCCTCCTCAACATAAGGCCGTCTTCTCAACTAAGGCTAAGAGGAAAGCTGAAAGATAGCAAAAGGACTTATCTGAGAAATCTTAGAAGTGGCTCATACGCACATATATACATATGTAACAGTTTGCTATGGAAGATTGAAAATTCATTATTTCAATAAAGTCCAATAACATATAAACCTAAATAGTGTTTAAATATACATGTGTGCATTAAAATCACAATGATAGGAAACAATACCTGCCAAAAATAAGAACTGAGAAGACAATGCTTTGCGTGAGATGTATGCAGAGGACTTTGATAATACTAGTAACATATTTCTTATGCTGGATGATAGGAGTATTTACTTTTCATGTAACATGTTTAATTATTTATTTTATTTTTTTCTAGAGAGAGATTTTTGCTATAGGGCATGTGTGCTCACTAGAGAGACAGACAGAGACAGAAAGATAGAAAGCAAGAAATCACCCCTTAGGGGGGATGACCATGCCACAATCCCTTTTCCTCTATTCTCGTCTCGGGATTTTGGGACACACACACATGCGGTGTGAGTTTCAAGCCACTGGGTCCAAAAAATTGCAATTGGCCGCATAGGAGTCCAGTGACATAACTATTACACCATCTTCTGGTCTCTATGTTTTCTTTTTATATATAACATATTTGTATTCAAAGGAGTGTAAAAATTGCAGACAGAATGTCGGCTGTCTTGGATGTAGAAGCTCATACAAGGTGATGTAAAATTTTAGCACTGACTGACCAATATGACACACATGAGGCTACTATTTAAAATAAGTGTATGAGACATTTGGAACATAAAGAGAAAGAAACAACCCTCACAATAAAGGCTTGGGGATTTTGTCTTTCTCTTATTCTAAGCATCCTTTTTACTTGCTGTTTTATTCTTCCTGAACCTTTCCTGAAACTTAGTTGGTTTTTAAAGTACTTTCTTTAAGGTCCATTATAGTTCTATCAAATCCTTAAGAGAAAACAAAAGTCACTTTGCACTTTTTCATGTATTCATGCCAGTTTTCCTTGCAATCGCTACATCTATCGGTAGAGAAACTTTTCTCCTTCTCTTTGAGCATTTGAGGCATAAATATCATCCAATACTCAATTTGCTATTTATTAATATATTTATATTTACATTCGCCAATATCTATACTTTAGTCCACAGGAGAGGGCAAAAAATAATAGAAACTAGCCTTCTGTTTTCTGAGACTTGACTGTTGTGAAAGATTGACTGTACTGATGGCTCCAGATATTGGTCTCTTTTTTATCTATGCCTTTTGCAATCTGACTTTGTGGTTCTTTCATCTAGCAGTAATCTTTCTCCACTCTTTGAAATTTGGCTTTTCTCTCTGCCATAGAACAAACCCAACAGACACCTCTCCAGCAAGAGACTGCAAGAGATTGAGAGTCCACTTGGATGAGAACTGAAGCATCTCATCTGACAGCCAAACACCTCTGAAACAGTGCTCACTGGCTGATGTGCAGCTAACCGCAACAGCATGAATAAAAGAACTGGCTCTTTGAAGGCCCTAGAGTAGGAAGAACGTGAATTTTACAGAATGTGATGAGAATAATAAAGACTTAACAGGGATGGAAAACCTTTAAGTGGTGATCTAGGCAGGAGATTAATCATATACAGTCCATGTTTAGTATTTCATTTCAATATTTTGAACAAGGAAACACCATGGTTAAATTTTCTGCATTTTATTGTTATTACCAGATTGAGAAGTGATTGTTCATGGCATATATATGAAAATAAAGATACCAGTAGAGAATCTATCGGAATAATCTAGACTAGATAATAATTACTTGGCTAGAGTGTTAGCACTGGAAATAGAACTAGATTGAGCCAAGAGATATGCAAGGCTGAAGTTGATAGAGTTAGTAAAGGATAGGGTGGGTGAATGAGTAATGTACGTTTGTAAATAATTACTTCAAGTATCTGGTTAGTACAACGAGATGGGTATATTGACAATTGACTGAGCTAGGGGATTCTGAGGAGAAATAGGTGGAAGGTAGAAGTAAGAATCTTGAATTTAGTTTTGAGTATGCCAAATTTGAGTTGTCTATGAGATATTCAAAGGGAGACATTCAAGATAATTGGACCTGAATCAATCTCTCTCTCTCTCTCTCTTTCTCTCTCTCTCTCTCTCACACACACACACACACACACACACACATACACACACAGACTGGAAAGTTAAATATACAAATTTGACTGGTAGTTAGGTTAAGCAGTTAGGTGGCTTTAAGCTGAGGGCAGGGATGTATTCTTTTTTTATTCAAACAATGTTCAAGCTCCAACTAAGGTCTGAGGGATTCAGCAGTGAAGAAGAGAAATAATAACTTTTTCTTCATGGGATTTATATTTAATAGATGACCTTCCACTTGCTACTTATAAGATGCCAAATCAAAATGTAGGGACTTGAGGAGGAGACTGGAAATCCAAGACCAATGTTCACAAGAGAAATGCTGAAGAACTGATGTAACAGGATAAGAAGACAATTAGGGCAGAGATTTAAAGCACAAGTAGAATTATTGTGATATGGGAAGATTTCTCACTTCCAGTGTATAAGCAAGGAAGAAGGTAATAGTGCACTTTGAGGAGTAGAGACAAGGGAGGGATATTGAATAGTTGAGAAAGTTTTGGCCTGAAAGTTTCTCTATTCCTGATAAAATGGATGAGCTTCTATGTTTAACATGAGAGGTGGGAGAAATGGGAGGGAAAGGACATGAGAAGAGGTAAGAGACTTAAACAAAATCTGTTGTAAGGAATGAGTGAAGGTTATTAAAATAAATGCACACAACCAGAATTTACCTTTATGTCAACCTTCTGATCAATACCCCTCCTGTAAGATACCGCCCTCTCTCTCTTTTTTCTCCAAAATCAAATTTTCAGAAAGACTAGTTAGACCATATTTCCTTAGTCCATTTTCCCCCTTCTCTTCTTTTCCATTTAGCCTTCAACCTATGATATTTGAGTGTCTTCCTCACTACTTTGCTGAAAATTCCTTACTGAATTATCAGTGACCTCTTTATCTAGTAATGGACTCACTTCAGTTTTTATATTATGTGGTATTATTGCTATATTTGAAATTGTTAATCCCTTTCTCTTTTAAACTTCCTTTTTCCTTTTTGTTTTCAAAAACAAAAACAAATTCTCTATTTATCTCTTCCTTCCCCCCACTGGATTTTACTTCTCTTCAATAACTTGCTTCTGAAATATTGATAGTGATGGTACCAGCAGATTGCATAATGGTTATGTCACTGGACTCCCACATGGCCCACCACAGTTTGAGGCCTGGACCTCAAGGGTTAAAATTACACTTGGCCCATGTGCGTGTGTGCCCAAAATCCCAAGAGGAGAATGGAGGAGAAGGAATTATGGCATGGCCATGCCCACTGGGGTGTGATTTCTCACTTTATCTCTTTCTCTCTCTCTGACTGGTGAGCACATACATGCTCTATAGCAAAAATCTCTCAAAAAAAGAAAAAAAATGATGCTGACTGAGATCTGCTCTGAGCCCCTCCCCTCCCCTTCCTCTCTTCTCCACTCTTACTTATCTTCTCTTTCTACTAAAGTTCATTCCATTAACCAAGACCTTAATGTACTTGTTACCTACAATGGCTGTAGAAAAATGAGATCTTATAGTGAGCTAGGCACTGTGATATCCAGGAAATAGATACATACACATGCGTATTTAGCCCTCAGCCTACCTCTCAGGAAGATTTGATTTCCAACTATTTTTTTTTTTTTTAGAAATAAATTTTTGCTATAGGGTGCATGCGCTTGCTGGAGTGACTGTGACAGAAGGACAGAAAGCAAGAGATCACTCCCCTCCCCCGGGTGGGGTAATGGCCCAGCTGTAATCCCTTTTTCTTTATTCATCTCTTGGTATCTTGGCGACACATGTACATGTACTCAGCGTGAGATTAAAGCTGCCAGGTCTGGACTTGAGAAGCTGGCGACTATGTGAGAATCCAGCGATCTAACCATTACGCCATTTGCTGATCTCAATTTCCAACTTTTTATATGAACAAAATAGGGTGCAGAGATTCTGAGTAAAGCTCCATCAGGGTTAATAATAAGTGACAGTGATAGTGCCAATTTCAATCCATGTCTTTCACAGGTGAGCATTTGTGTTTTTCTTAACCATTGTCACAGTTAATTAAAATTATTAAATATTTAATTCAAGGTTAGGATTCACTACTGAACCCTAAATCCACCTATTAATTAATTTGCTCATTATTTATTCATTTACTTACTAATTCATTTTTTTTAATTCAAAAATATTTATTGTGCATTTACTATGCATCTGGTGAATGTGTCCCAGCAATGTTAAAAGAAATAGTCTTTATTCATGGAGTTTACAGTATAGTAGGATGGATAATAGTTATAGTATTTTAAAAAATACCTCCTAAATATCTATGCCCGAATCCCAGAAATCTCTGGATATGTTGTTACATGGCAAGAGAGACTTTGCAGTTGTGATTAAGGTTACTGATCTTGACAGGGGGAGATTATGCTGCATTATATGAGAGGCCAATCAAATCATATCAACCCTTAAAAACAGAAAGTTTTTTCTGATTTAAGTTAGGAAGAGATGAGATACAAAAGAAATAACAGGAGAGGTTAGGCATGAGGAGGACTTGATAGGTGATTACTGGCTTTGAAGGCAAAGGGGATTGTAAATCAAGGAAGGAAGTGCCATTTGGAAGCTGAAAATAATCCCTAACTGACAAACATCGAGGAAATGGGAATCTTAGGCCTTCAACTGCCAATAGCTTCTTTGAGCCCAGAAGCAGATTTTCTCTAAGAGCTTTTAGAAAGGCACACAGCCCTGCCACCACCTTAATATCAGCCTTGTACCACTCTAAGTAGAGACTCACTCAAGCCCATCTGGCTGCTGACCTACGGAAACTCTGAGATAACAAATACGTATTTTTGTAAGCCACTAAACTAGTAGCAATTTATATCAGCAGTAGAAATAAAATAAAGGTATTAATTAATATGAAAAGTCACAAATAAGTGCATAATGAACTATGGTGGCAACTACTTAATGGAAAAGAGCAAGGCACTATGAAAGAGAATAACAGAAAGATCTGCTTAAATACACTCTGAGGAGATAGACGAAAAGATGAACTTACTTCATGTTTTGTCTTTTTCCCCACGCTTACCTCTAAAATGCCAGTATTGACTTTGAGAAATAGACATAGAGCACATCACTAAGTGATGCATTTGGAATGGCGGAAGTGGTAGAGATCAGTTTGAGAGATGCTGCATATTACAGAAGTCACAATTTGGAACACAGATTGGCAAGCTGAGGTCCATGGACCTAATCTGGCTTGTCATCTGCTTTTGTCTGGTTTGCAAGCTAAGAAAAAATTTTTTAAAAATTATTTATTTATTGAGGTGTAATGGGGAAGAGAGAGAAGAAAGGCATCCTTGACAAGATCTTCATGCTGTGATCCTCCTCCCAGCCCTGTTGATAGGCTCATGAGTGTGCTGGTGAGCACACTTGGAGTGATGAGGCAGACCCTGGGTGCAGAACCAGAGCCTTTCCACCATGCATCAGTCCCTCTACTACATGCACCACCATGGCTGGATCCAAGCTAAAAATTTTCAGATCATTGAAACAAACATAAAAAGGATAGTATTTTTGCCCTGTGAAAATTCCCTGAAAGTCAAATTTCAGTGTCCATAAATAAAATTTAGTTGAAATACAGCCACACTAATTTATTTGAATGTTGTCTTAAAAATGCAGTTGAGTAGCTGTGAAAGGTACAAAGTGAATGGCAAAGCATAAAGGATATGCTGCCTAACTTTTCACAGAAACAAAACGCCAACTCCTAATCTAGAATGCATGTAAGTCAAAATCATAGATGCGATCATGAGAAAAAGTACAATTGAATAAATGTCACATTAGGGACAGTGTGTTTGCTCAGGAGGATCAGGAAAGACCACATGAAGGAGCTGACACTGAGATCATCTTTAAAGAAAATGGTGTTAAGACTGAGCATCTCCGAATGTAAGACATTCCCTATAGACCATGTGTCAACAAACTTTTTCTTAGAGGTTTTTACCTGAGGGGATGTGTGGGGGGGCAGAGAAAGAGAAAGAGACAGAGAGAGTGAGAGGGAAGTTGAAAAATCACCCCCTGGGGGAATGGACACACCATAATTGCTTTTATTCCCCCCCCATTCTCCTCCTGGGATTTTGGGCACACACATATGTCCTGCGTGGGTTTCAAAACAATGGGTAGAGGACTCAAACTATGGTCAGCCATGTGGGAATGTAACTATTATGCCATCTGTGGGCCCAACCTAACTTTTTGTTGAATTTCCTCCTTATTAGCTATTATGTTTGTTTATTAATTTTTTTATTCACTCAAAAGTTTATTTATTTGTTCCATGAGTGGAACATGGGAGAGAGGGAGAGACCAAGCGAGCACACACCCCTAGCAGGGTCTTGATGTGCGATATCCACCTCTAGTCTCAGCCAACCCTGGATCTTGGGCAGACATGTGCCCTGTATTCTCAGGGAAGTTTCTGAACCAGGGAATCTTTTCATGTGGGACTGTCTCACAGAGTGTCATATATTATAGCTGCACCACTATCCAGTCCCACTCTCTGGTTCCATGTTTTGATTCTTTAAAGTCTTAATGATAAAAACTCTGATAATTTTATGATTAATTTTTTCGTAATATATTAATATTTTTCGTAATAGATATCTGCTGAAGACAAATTTCTTTATCCAGAACTCTTAAATTGTTCTATACTTTCAGTTGTGTTTTTATACCATCTTCAATTTTTGGTCATGATTTAAATTAGTTGAAATTATAAAAATAAATTACTTATCTTCATTTTACTATGAATGCTTACTATTCCCCTCTCCTCTTCTCTTGCTGAGATTACTGTGCTATCGCCACTTAACTCTACTCCACCAGTCCCTATGTCTATCCATCTGTTGCTTTGTGTAAAGCCATGACATCTGACAATTTTTATGAGAAACCTGGCTTCTTGCCTCATAAATGCATTTTTTAGATTGACTATATTTTCTTGTTCATATTACCTTATACATTTAGTAATGTTTTAGCTGTTTACAGATGCAATTTTTCTTCTTATGTTTTGCAATACTATGGGGAGGCACTCTAAATACTATGACAGTTATTAGTATTAACATTAGTAACTGGTTGTGTTTTACAGGTCAGTTGCTCAATTAGCCAGAGTTTATGAGCTCATAAATGTAAAATCTTCAAAACTTTTTTACTGGGAAATTCTGGCTTCCTTTCTCTGGCCCTGTTTGAGTATGTTAACTGATCCTTGCACTGTTCCTTGCCAATAGTGAAATGGATGCTTTGCATTTTTTTTTAGATCTCAACTACATGTAAAGAAAGTAACTTTCTTTATAATACCCTCTAAAATTAGAAAGTTGTACAACCTTATAGTAGTGTCTTAATAATTCAACTTCTCTTTGCAACACACAATTAAAACCTTCCTTTGAGACCAAGAAAAAGTATCTCAGTTGTTTCTAAAGTAGTCAATATAAGGAACCAGCAGTTAACATAATGGCTATGTTGCTGGACTCCCACATAGTCGACCGTGGTTCGAGTCCTGGACCCAGTGGCTTAAACTCACGCTGGGCGCATGTGTGTGCGTGCCCAAGATCCCGAGAGGAGAATGGAGGAGATGGGATTGCGGGGTGACCATCACCCCGGGGGGTAGTTTCTCGCTTTCTGTCTCTATGTCTCTCTCTGTCTGTCTGGCGAGCGACGTGCCCTATAGTGAAAACCTCTCAAAAAAATAAATAAATAAAAGGAAGTCAATATATAATGAGAAGAATAATTCAAGTAAATGGGACAAAGTTTCATTTTTTTAGAGAATTATTTTATTTAACTTTATTATTATTTCCCAGTTTGATGGGACAGAGAGAGAAAGAGAGGGAAAGTGAGAAAGTCAGCTTCCAGGTCCATGACTCGAACCATAGTAGGCTATGTGGAAGTCTGGTGACTTTAACCACCACACTACCTGCTGGTCCACAATTTCTTTTTTTTTTTTTTTTTTTTTTGGAGAGGTTTTTGCTATAGGGTGCATGATGCGCTCACCAGAAAGACAAAGACAGAGAGACAGAAAGCGAGAAATCACCCCCACATTGGGGGTGGGGGTGGGGTGGAGGAGATGGCCATGCTGCAATCCCTTCTCCTCCATTCTCCTCTTGAGATCTCTCGCCCAGCGTGAGTTTAAGCCACCAGGTCTGGGACTCGAACCATCATCGACTACCTGGGAGTTTAGCGACATAGCCATTATGCTAACTGCTGGTCCCCACAGTTTCATTTTTAAGAAAATAAATTAAAAGCACATTTTTAACAAGGAAAATAATTGTTACTGCATTTGATGATTTTATAGTTTTTATAATGTCACTTATTAGATCCTCTTTTTATTAATTCCAATTAGACCCTTACCATTTTTTATTTGGTATGAAAAGGATATTAAATTTATTTCATGGAATAACCTCAAAATTTATTCTATTTTTCTAGAGTAAGTATAACTGATAGCAAATATCACTTTGTTTCAAAATGAGAATGTGATATTGTTGATATTATATTTCACTAAAAATATAAATCATTTTAATATTTTAATCCAAGAATTTTTTTTATATTTATGTCTATATCAGCATGATATAAAAATATTTATAGCTATATCTTAATATCTTATATGTACCATGTATATATATGTCTTATATGTCTCATATAAGACAAGTCTGTCTATGTTTTACACAAGATGAAATATTTAATCTTAGCTCATGTGCATAATTTCCATTCTGTTCTTATATAAGAAAGAAAATATTGAAAAAGCCAGTAAAACACAATAGACAATATAGTATCAGTAACTGTCCCAAAATTTCAGTCTGACAAAGACATCTTTTTGTTTTATCATTATTACTGACAACATTTACAGTAATTAGGGCATTTATTGAGAGTTTTACTCTGAATTATATTCCATCAATGCTGTATATAAGTAGTTGTCTATATTATTTTTGAAGAGTTATTCTGTCTCTATCTTTAAAGCTCATTATTTTTGCTATTTTTTCTTATATATAGAATTGTGTTTTCCCAGCAGAAATGCTATTTTTAAAGGATTGCTCTGCTTATATGTTCTGCCCCTGGAATTGACATAATTATATTTTGGACTTTAATGGGAGAATTATTGGAAGTAAGGAAAGTTTCAGTTTGATACAGCCAAACATTGTCTTTGACCATTTTGCAATGAGTAATAACTATTTAGTTTGTCATTTATTAAATCCTAAAACTCCAAGTAGCAAATATGTCATAAAAGATGCTTTTTTAGGGGGAACCAGCAGTTAGCGCAATGGCTATGTCGCTGGACTCCCACATGGTCGACCGTGGTTCGCGTCCCGGACCTGGTGGCTTAAAAAACTCATGCCGGGCACGTGTGTGTGTGTGCCCAAGATCCTGAGAGGATAATGGAGGAGAAGGGATTGCGGCGTGACCATCCCCCCTGGGGGGTGATTTCTTGCTTTCTTTCTCTATGTCTCTCTCTGTCTGTCTGGCGAGCGCATGCGCCCTATAGCAAAAACCACTCCAAAAAAATAAATTAAAAAAAAGATGCTTTTTTAGAAATTATTGAAATGGTTCATATTAAATTACTTTATAGTTAGTAAAAATACAGTTGGTCATTTTTAAATTATGTTATTGTAGAATCTGAAAAGTTTAAAAAAGAAACTCTAGTGATTTGGTAGTAGCCTGGTGGCAGAGACTGAACACCTGTGGCTTTATGGATATACAGTGCCTAAAAGTAAATACAACACAATGTAGTAAAAAGAACTGCCATGCTTAAATTTATGTCTTGTCCTGCTTATTCATGGTCAGCATTCATTGTTAAGACCAGGCTTTGGTCTTCTCAGTTACACACTTTGACTCTCAGAGACTGAATATTTACAGGATGAGTGCCCATGTATGTGCTAGTTACTGATAACTAAGCTTGTCCTTCTATCAAGATAGAGGATGTTTAGATAACATAAAAGTATATATTTACTTATTATGCTGAAGAGTTTTTATGATTCATAGCTACTGGTAATAAATGTGCTTTCACAATGAACTGGTGATTTATGTAGGCTGTGTTAAAACTACTGCACAGTTTTATTATTGTTTATTGGAAATTATATGATCTGTGATTAACAAAAGCAAAAAGTCTGTATGCTAATTTTCTGGTTACAAAAGCATTCAGTTGTTTACTTTGTGTGTGTGTGTGTGTGTGTATGTTTAGTATAAGGAATGTCTAAAATATTTTCTGACTCTGTATTGTGACAGGAGGGAATGTGAAAGTTAGTAAAAGCATTTTAGAGTTGTAGTTTATATTAGATATTACAGTATTTGCTAAATCTGATTTGTACAGACAAGCTATTAAATTTTAGTATCTCTTTTGACCTTTTAAAATAGGAAACACTTCTGACTCTACTGAGACCTGTAGTCTCAGTAAGCACCCATGGGTGTACTAAGAGCATTGAAACATTCCTGAGTATTGGTCCATGAGATGATTGTTTTGATGCACTGTGGTATGGATATATCAAATAATCTAAAATTTTTCTCATAGTCACAACTTGAACAAATTGAATACTTTAACCACATGCTTTACTTCATAAAAATTTATTTGTTCTCATATGTCAAAAGAAAAGTAAATAGATTGCATGTTCTCATGAACTGACTGTTGATAGGTGGCATCTGACAGAACAATGTAGCCAGCATCTTTCTAAAACATTCTTCCTTTTTGAACAGAGTTATTTGTAGCCCAAGACCTTTAATAAAATCCTTTAATTGCAGCTAATGATCAAGATTATATTGGATGATTGGGGGGGGTGTTTTCCATTCATCTTGGAGATGAGATATGATAAGGATGGAGGCAATAAAGTAGAAACATAGGGGATTTACTCTAGCATGAATACATGGCTACCTAAATTTTGTACTGGATTTGCCTGGGCTGTGCATTCACTTTTTCTGAGCCTCAGTTTCTTTATACAGCAATGATAATGGAGAGAGTGGTAGCACAGTCTTTGTTTATTTTGGAAGAGTGACACAAGACACAGTATCCTGACTCCTCCTCACTAGCATGGGACAATTATTTAACTTTTATAGACCTTACTTTGTCTTTAAATTAATTTTAGTGATTGTACTTTTCTTATAGTGCGTTATAAGAAATAAGTAAAATTATCCCTGTGAAATATTTAAAATACTATTCAGAATGAAGTAATGCTCAATAAAATTTGATATTTTACTTATAATTGTCATGGGCTATATATGTAGAAGTCGAGCATTTAGTTTGAAGAAGAAGGCAAAGTTTAGATCCTAGAGGGATTATTTTTGTGTTGTCAGTGGGAATGGCCTGAAAATTTGCACTACAGCAAGATAGTATTGTCTGTGTGGACAAAGGCTGGTATGGAGGAGGGCTTCCTAGAGTCATGGTGTAAGGTCCTGAAAGATAAAACAAGTTAAAGTTATAAGTGAGAATATGAAATGATAATTTTGTTATCATTTTGTAGGCAAAAGTGACAACATTTTGGTGACCAAAGTGGAAGAAGTTGATAATTTTTTGTATCTTGAGCTAAAATATAGTCAGATGATGATGGTCATATATGATAAAGGTGGATGATGTGCCTATTAAGAGATAGGGAAAAAAAATCAGGAAAAGCAGAAGCTTTGGAAGGATATGGATGATGAAATTAATTTTAGAAAATTATGCATACTGTACTCAGAACCAATATATATAATAGGGGAAAAGTGGTAGTGAAAGCTGTTTGAGGAACAGTCTAATAGATCTCTTTAGAATTAGTGAAGAAGTGAGGGGACCAGCAGTTAGCGTAATGGCTATGTCTCTGGACTCCCATGTAGTCGACCGCGGTTTGCGTCCTGGACCAGGTGGCTTAGAACTCACGCCGGGCGCGTGTGCGTGTGTGCCCAAGATCCCAAGAGGAGACTAGAGGAGAAGGGATTGTGGCATGGCCATCCACACTAGGGGGGGTGATTTCTCACTTTCTGTCTCTCTGTCTCTCTCTGTCTGTCTGGCGAGCGCACGCGCCCTATAGCAAAAACCTCTCCAAAAAAAAAAATAAATAAAAAGATTAGTGAAGAAGTTTGGAGAATCAAACAAAACCTGAATCTGTACCAAACATAGCTACAATATAGTTGCTCCTTTGAAAATTTAAGATGCAATTTGGGGAGGCATGCAGGGAAAAAATATAAATCTTAGTTTTTACCTTACTATGTATTCATTCAATTGAATAGTTGGCTTCTTAATCATCTGAAAGTAGATAGAGTTCAGAGGAAAACATTGGATACATATAATAATGGGAAGTTATCTGCTGAGGATAATCTGTGTGCTAGTATCTTTGTCTTGATTGACATGCTATGAATGTAATCCTTAAAAACTATATTATACACTGTAAAGATGTACAATGATCAAAGGTAACAAAAAAATTGGATGGACTACTTGACTTGAGTGATTATTGAACTGAGTGATTACTATAGAGAATGGGGGTCCATCTAAAGAACAAAATACAGTACAGAATATTATAAAGGCAAAAGGATACTAGGTAGGTATCTTGAACAAAGAAGGAAGGATACAGAAATGCAAAGTAGTAGCAAAACATTTTGCCTTGTTTGCACCATTCATTGGAACTGACCTCCAATTCTTGGGACCAGATACTCTTGATTTTTTCAAAGCAATCGGTTGGTATAAGTTCTTTCATTCATTTGATAAATGTCTTTTGAACAACTACTGTGTTTAGAGTGTTTATAGGAGCTCGAGATACAATGATTAACAAGAAAGTTAAAGTTTTCTGACTTAAAGAGCGTATCTTCTATTTGGAGGAGAAAAAAAGATTAAATTGGCAAGTGAACAAAATAAATATAGTAAGAACTGATTGTCATAGCTAAAATAAAGAAAATGAACAATGAGGCATAATAGAAAGTAGTCAAAAGAGGGCCCTCATGGGACCAGAAGATGACATAATGGTTGCATCATTGGACTCCCACATGGCTGACTATGGTTTGAGTCCTGGACGTGGAGGCTTGAAATTCACACCAGGCACAAATGCACGTGTGCCCAAAATCCTGAGAAGAGAATGGAGGAGAAGGGACTGTAGCATGACCATCCCCCCTTGTGGGTGATTTCTTCTCTTTTTCTTTCTTGGTTTTTTTTTTTTTTTTTTGTAGAGGTGTTTGCGATAGGGCACATATGCTCGCCAGACAGACAGAGACAGAAAGACAGAAAGCGAGAAATTACTCCCTAGCGGGGATGACCACGCTACAATCCCTTCTCCTCCATTCTCCTCTCGGGATCTTGGGCACGCATGCACACGCGCCCAGCATGAGTTTTAAGCCACCGGGTCCGGGATGCGAACCGCGGTCGACTACATGGGAGTCCAGCGACATAGCCATTACGCTAGCGTCCCTTCTCTTTCTCTTTCTCTGCATCTCAGGCAAGCACACATGCCCTATAGTAAAAATCAATCTCTTAAAAACAAAAACAAAAACAAAAACGGCCTGGTGGTTAAGGTAGCTGGATTTCACATGGTTGGCCAGGCCATTTGTGTCCTGATTCAGGGTGTGTGCATGCCCAGAATGTCAAATGGAGGGAGAGGTAAAGGAGAAGTGATTGCAGCATGAGCATACTCCATGGGGAAGGGGCTTTGTCTTTTCTCTGTCTCCCTCCATGAGCACATATGCCCTCTAGCAAAAAAAGAAAAGAAGAGAGAAAAACACTCAAAAGACTTTTATCTTGATTAAAAAGGTGAGGAAAACCTCTTTTATTTATTTATTTATTTTTGCTATAGGGCGTGTGTACTTGCCAGAGAGAGAAAGGGAAACAGTTATTTAGCACCCACCTGAGGGCAGGGGAAATGACTATGCCACAATCCTGTCTCTTCCATTTTTCTCTTAAGATTTTGGGTATGCATGCACATATGTGGCGTGTTTTTCTTTTTAAAATTTTTTTCATTATTTTTTAAAGAGATTTTTGCTATAGGGCATGTGTCAGAGAGACAGAGATACTGAAAGCGAGAAATCACCCTTCCCCCAGAGAGGATGGCCATGCCACAATCCCTTCTCCTCCATTCTCCTCTTGGGATCTTAGGCATGCATGCACACATGCCAGTATGAGTTTGAAGCCACCCAGTATGGGACTTGAACCGCATTCGGCCATGTGGTAGCCCAGTGATGTAACCATTACACAATCTACCATCCCCACGCAGCATGCTTTTCAAGTCACTGGGTCCAGGACTCAAACTGCAGTCAGCTATGTGGGTCCCAACCACGTTAACCACCAAGCTACCTGTCTGGCCCAGGAAATCTTCATTTAAAGAGATTCAAAAATGCTTTTAGGTATCTAGCAATGGTTGTTAGAAGAGAATAGGACAATATCTGGACAGAGATTTTAAGTTAAAGGCATTTTTTTTTTTTTAAGACTGACTCTGGATTATGCTTTCTTGAAAAAAGTCATAAAATGAGAGATACTAAAGTTCATTTATATATTGGCATATAATCAATTATAGAGGAAGAAATTGATCATGTTGGACAAAAGAAGATAGTTTCAAATGTGAAAACTGGAAGGTGAACTGGGATGGGATCCTGAGTACCCAGGAAGCACTAGACTTTGGTAGAAAATGGACATTTCTCCTCTATTCTAGAGGAGAAAAGCTAAATATACCTTCTGTAGCGAGGCAGATAAAAGCTTTGTTGACAGGTAAAGGACCTTCTTCCTATTTTTCTTTTTAAAAAATTTCCTTGTGTTTACTGTCTTATCCCAACACAGGTCGGAAGAGAAATGTAATTGTTCACCAAGAGGTGATGCTATTATTTCCAAACTTCTCAACATGCTTAATTAAAGCTTTTCCCATGAGTAAGGAATTCATTTTTATGTGAATGCTGACACACTGAGTGGAGTTTATATTTTCATTTCAAAGTTTGAATAAAAATGTCTTGAATAAACTATTAGATCTATAAGAAGGAATAGGCCCAACACTGAGCAATTTCATGAATCATTGGTCTCTGCTGTTGCACATCAGGACGTGTTTTAGATTATAGCTGAAAACACTGCTTTGTAGGATTCTAGTCATGTTAGTATGCCCAAAGAGAAATATTACATATTTTTTAAAAACAAAATACTTAATATATGAAAGGATGATCTTAGAACATTTCTTTAAGGAAAAAATACAAAGTGAAAACTTTTTTATACTGAAAAAAAATCAGTCTTGGAAATATCACCTTCATATTTACCTAAGTACAAAATTTTATTGTACTGGAAAAGCAAACTCAGATTTCAGTAAATTCTACATTTGATTAATTGGTATCTATTTGAGAGGTCTGCATCTCATGGATCATTTGAATGAATTATGATGTGAAATAGTCTAAAATCATAACAATTCAATATCCTGATGAATGCTTAGGCCTCATTTCTTAAGTACTTACAGTGAAGAACTTTATTTTTCTTTTGTTAGTTTGTTTTTGGTTCATCATTCTCTCTAGGACTCAGGGAACTTGAAATATACCTATGTCATCATTCTCTACTATTCATTAACTCTGTGTACATAAAGTTGTATACCACAGTTAAACAAACTATTGTCATCTAAAAAAACTGAAAACATGGGGTTGATTTAAACTTTCCAACTTCCATTTCACAATTCAATTATCAGCCCAAATTAGGATTTCTCTTCTTTCGTCATTCACTATTAATTAATTAATTCAACAAATATTCATTGCAATATATTGTGGTGATATTAAAAATACAGAAAACAGTAAGACCGCAGAGACTTCTTATCATTTATTGTAGAAAATAGACATTTAACTAATAATTTCAAGAATGATGAGTGCTAACAAGTGAGAATACATATGTTTTTGTAGAAGTACAAGGTTAGCCTGGGTTTTACAGACCAGAAGAAACATGGAAACAATCAGATACAAGCATGGACATTGTCCAACCAATCCTGGACCTTAATTTTCAAACATTACTTTCATATACTTGGCTGAGAAAAACACTTGTATAATTTCAGAGAATGATGGTATCCTTGATCCTTGGCCGGTATGGATTAATAACCTAAGATCATGGAGAAAAAAATCATTCTGATTTCTATATAATTACAGCATATTTAGTTCAGTCTGATAATGAAACTTCATCTACAGTTGTCCAAACATCTTGTGTCTAGAAATCACTATGGGTCTCCAAACAAATCGTTTCCAATTTTCATGTGGTAAGCGTAATGACAAGTTGAGAACTAGCTTCTACGTGAATAATGTCAGAAGATATCTCAGTGTTTCTAATTTGTACTCCTCTTTTTCATTTGGCAGATAAACATTTTAAATGGAGATGATGAAATCAGTGCAGACAAAGCTGCTTTCATTTACAAAGAGGACTGAAAGCAAGCATCTTAACTAGTACACTGGCAAAGTCAAAGATTTGAAAAATCTGGCTGTTGCCTGACTGGCAGAAAGATACAGAAGTCTAGGAGACTTACTTTTAAACTATTTTTAAATAGGAAATTATGAGAATGCATGTTATCTCCCCTTTAATCACTCTCGAGAGATGTAAACCTTTGCATCCTTTAACATCACAAGAATATCCTTCATATGACTCTTGCAAAATGACTAGAATTGTATGAAATTGTTTCACATTTTAATAAACCAATATAGAGAGCTGTGTCTCTTTATAATATATAAGAAATCATTTTGAAATTTATTCTAGGAATAACTTAGTTTATTAAATTACAGTACTGATACTTTTTCAGATTCATTTACTGAAAATGGATAGTTAAAGTCTAGCAGACGGTGATATGGGGTAAAATGTGATGCACGGTGAGGCTGACCTATATGCCAAGGTTCTGGATTCACATCTGGAAACCTCCCTGAGAAGGCTGGGCATGTGCATGCCCATGATCTAGGTTGGTTGAGACTAGGAGTGGTTCACAACATCAGGGCCCTGGCAGGACATTATCTCACTCTCATTCATAAAATAAGTAAACTATTTTAAAAATAATAAAATTGAATAAATATTTAGTGTACTAGAGAGCTCAAATATTTTATCTATCCTAGGATATTAGTTACTTTCTATCCTGTATAGTTTTATATATGAAATAATTTAAATCTTTCAGTTAATTAAAAAGACACACACATATGAAATGCATATGTGTTTCATATATTATCATGTCTATGATGGGGGATAGTATACATTTAGTAAAAAATGTAGCTTAATTATGTTACCAGAATCAAATAATGTTAGAGCTGTCAATACCAGACAGAAAAATGCCTGTTATGTGCTAAATACTTTCTTGGAATCTAAAGAAGTGTAGATGAATGTGTGTTACGGTTCCTGCCACTGGCTCCTCAATACGTGAGTACTTCTAGGTATCCCTATTTCAATCTTTCACCTTCTTCATGAAAATGTTAATACATGTTAGAGAATTAAAAACAAACAAACAAACAAAAAACAGGAGGTTTGGGGGATTAGCCTGAAAAACCCTATCAATAAATAGGACAAAAATGAGAAGTAGATGGAAACAGGAAGAAAAAAAAAACGTAGAAAGCCCACTCAAAAAATGCAGTATCTGAATAATACAAGTTCCAGAAGGATAGCTCAGAGAACAGGTAGAGAGAGGAATCATTAAAGTGGTCTTCTTGAGACAAAAAAAAAAAAAAGTCAATTTCTCTACATCAAGGGTCAACTATGCACTCAAGAAAATGGATTAAATTAAGCATATCATTGTGAAGTTAAGAACAACACTTAAGAGCAAAAATATGGTTCTAATTGTTCACAAAACAGAAAGAAATAAACAATAAAGAAACATATGTTGAGT
The DNA here is from genome assembly GCF_000334495.1 of Tupaia belangeri chinensis. Classification (NCBI taxonomy): domain Eukaryota; kingdom Metazoa; phylum Chordata; class Mammalia; order Scandentia; family Tupaiidae; genus Tupaia; species Tupaia belangeri. Next base: position 201,533 of record NW_006209652.1, read on the forward strand.
ATTAAGAGTCATTTTTGCTACAGAATGTTCAACAGCAATGCTAGAAGCTAGACTGACAAGTTGATATGTTCAATATTCTCGAGGAATCTGAGACCTAGCCTATAATTCTACACATGCTTAAACTATTAAGCTGCTGGAGATTGGAGATGTGCTCAATCTCAAAAAATATGCCTTCCACATGCTGTTTTTCAGGAAGCAACTGTAGTAAAAGCTCCATAAATGTGAGGTAGCAAACTCCAAATCAGGAAAATGTGGGACACAGAAAACAAGAGATTCAATCCAGGAGAGAGCAAAGGGCATCCCCGGGAAAATGTTAAAGGTTAAAGTAGCATGATGCCGTGCTCCAAGCACGGGGGGACTCAGCCCAGATTTCAGCATCTTCACGAATGTGCAAACTCATATAGTTTAGAAACTCCCAGCAGAGCATTTATTCCTCCAATGAGCACATCAATGCAGTGAAAGTGAATGTATTGTGTATTTCATCTTTATTGATGGGATGTAAATATGATATTGTGTGGATGAGGCAATGAGGAGACAAAAAGTCACACTGAAGCCGCCTTCTCTCTTTTAACACCCGTTTTAGGGAGAAGCTTCAGATTCTCATAGACAACAATCAGAAAAGCAGACAAACACATTTATTCTAATAAAATAAAGTGTCTCCTCTATGGCACATTTAAATGTGCCCAAACTGTCCCTGAAAGATAGAAAACTGGCAGTTGTAATTGCCTCTAGGATGGGGAATGGGTACCTGAAGCTGAAGCAACAGGATGTAAAAGAATTACTCTCTGCTCACCACTGTTAACTTTTGAATTTTGTACTGAGAACATGTATTCACCAGGAAAATGGTGTCAATATATTACCAAAATATATGGTAATAAAATGCATCTTCCCCCAGCCTTCGGTCTTAGAAAACTCTCTCTCACGTGTTCAGAAGCTCACCATCATGTTTTATAAAAAGAGATATTAGGCCTTGCCACGTCCTGTGTGTCAGAACCTAAACTGCTGGAGTCTTCTTTGTTACTAGGACACAAGTTAGAAGAGGAAGCCTAAACAAACCTAAATTTATTCAGCACAGTACACACACACACACACACACACACACACACACACATCCAAAACCTAATCAAATTATTTGGGAGAAAGAAGAAGGAAACAGTCGAATAAATTATGTGTGTGCTAAACCATTTTAAGTGCTGAAATAGCTTAGGGATATACAGTTTGCAACATGGGGGTTTTAAGGAGGCAAGGTAAGTTTAATTTTCACAGAAAATGCAAGACTCTGCACATGGATTTTCATTTCCATAGGTTCTTGTGTTTTTGTTCAGGAGCTAATGGAAAACTTATCACCTTTATTTCCACTTATGCTAAGTTAAAAATGATCTCTTTTTAGGCAAAGAAAAGCAGCAGAACGCTGACAATTTACGATTAAGCTTGCTCTATTTATCAGTAAAGAAATTGTGACTTGAAGTTTCTTTTTCATCTTGCTACAACATGGTAATATTGGAGATGCAACATCAACATTAATGTTGCTCAGATGTGCTCTTAAAATGGTCCCTGAAACAGTAACAAGTCTGTGTTTGTAACTTCATGTTTTAAATTTTGGAACAAAGAAAAGTAGACTATTTATCGGAAAAGAAATTGTGACTTGAAGTTTCTCTTTTTCATCTTGCTACAACATGGTAATATTGGAGATGCAACATCAACATTAATGTTGCTCAGATGTGCTCTTAAAATGGTCCCTGAAACAGTAACAAGTCTGTGTTTGTAACTTCATGTTTTAAATTTTGGAACAAAGAAAAGTAGATATTACTTTTGCAGTAGATATTCTGAAATTTGAAGGCTACAGAGATTAACATGCTTCTTGCACAATGATGATGTGTGAGCTTATCAAGTTTTTAATGCTTTTATACAAAAGCTAAGAGGGGACCAGCAGTTAGCATAATGGCTATTTCACTGGACTCCCACGTAGTCAACTGCGGTTCGAGTCCCGGACCCGGTGACTTAAAACTCACGCCAGGCGCATGTGCATGTGTGCCCAAGATCCCGAGAGGAGAACAGAGGAGAAGGGATTGCGGCGTGGCCATCCCCCCTTGGGGGTGATTTCTCGCTTTCTGTCTCTCTGTCTCTCTCTGTCTGTCTGGCGAGCACACATGCCCTATAGCAAAAACCTCTCAAAAAAAAAAAAAAAAAGACACAAAAGCTAAGAGAATTCATTGCTAGTAGACCAGTCATACAAGAACTCTAAACAGAATCTTTTATATGGAAATGAAAGGAAATCATGCAATAACTTGAATCTCTTGAGGAAATAAAGAACACTAATAAAGGTAATTATATAATTTTTCAAAGTATTTTTCTTTGTGATAATTTTTTCTCCTCCTCTTTGAGTCAACTACAAACCACATAAAGGAATATTATAAATCTATGTTGTGGTACATACTATGAAAAGATACATTTTTATGATAATAAAAGCAAAAAGGAGGAAGGTGGAACTATTTAAGAGCAAAGTCTTTGCATAGTATTGAAATTCTTGGGTAGTAATCAGAATTAGATAGTATAAGTTGTTTATCATAATCTTTAGGGCAAGCATTAGGAAATAACTGAAAAATATGTTAATAGTAAGAGATAAGGAATTTGGGGACCGGCAGGTGGCATGGTGGTTAAGGCACTGGACACCCCCACATGGCTGACCATGGTTCAAGTCCTGGACCTGGTGACTTGCTTTCTCACTTTCTCTCTCTATCTCTTTCTCTATCTCTCTCTGGCCAAATTAAAATAAATGAATAAATAAAGTTAAAAATAAATAACTATTTTTAAAAAAGATAAAGAAATTAAATAGTACAAGAGAAAAGAGCTAATTAACTATAAAAAAGAGAAAATGAAACTGAAAAAAGAAATGTAAGAAATGTAGAAAATAAATACTAAAATATTAAATGTCAGATATAAATCTTAGATGATTAGTATTACATTTAATAAAAAAGAATGAAATATTTTAATATAATGGCAGAAATGTGCTGAATGGACTAAAAAATTGTAATGTACACATATGCTTTTTACAAGTGACTCACTTAGATTCTAGAACACGTATTGGTGAAATGTAAAAGAATGCAAATAAATTTACTATAAGCACAGATTTAAAAAAACAAAAGTGAAGTGGTTGGAACTAACAGGTGGTGTGGTGGTTGAGGTACTGGAGTCCCACATGACCAGCTGCGGTTTGAATCCTAGACCTGGCGACTTGCTTTCTCACTTTCTCTCTCTTTCTCTCTGTCTCTCTCTGGTGAGTGCATATGCCCTATAGCACACTAAGAGAAAATAATAATCATAAATAAAATAAATAATTCTTTAGAAAAAACTGCAGTGGCTAAGCATATGTCAGTCAAAATATACTTAATGAGAAGCATTTTTACTGGCGACAAAGACATTTTATAATGTCTATCTAACAGCAGCAGAAACCACATTTTTTTTTCAAGTGCACATGAAACATTATCCAGGATAAACCATATGCTCAGCCAAGAAATAACTGTCAATAAGTTGAGAAAGATATAAGTAACATAAAACATGCTGTCTAACAACAAGAGAGTGAACTTAGAAATCATTTACAGACAGAAATTTGTAAAAATGACAGATATGTAGCAAATAATCAGAATACTCAACAGACAATACCACACCTCTCTGTGACATCAATACTTTGCCTCCCTATTTTTCTTCTAAATGTCCTTCCTCAGACCCTCCTCTTGCACAACACATACTATATCTGGTATTTACATCTATATACTGTATTTCTATACCCTTTAGTGCCATGTAGTTTCTAGCACCACAGTTCTGTTTGCTATGACTACACTGCTAGGCTGGGCTGAAACAGTCTATTTAAAGAAAAGTTTCTATTTTTTAAAGGAAGTGTGACTACTCTCCTCCATTTAGGTGGTTTCTTTGATACCCACCTTCATTTCCTAATAATATTTGGGAAGGAAAAGTGAACTCTTTTCAGCTATTATATTGGAGACCACCCAAGAAAAAACTGGTGACAGTATACTTGACTAGAGATGCTTCATATCTAAAAAGTATACATTAAATATGAGGTCTGGGGAAATTATCACACAGATTTCTTTTGGTGTGATAACTCTAAACTTTAGGAGCCAGATTATTCTGTACCCATGATATTTGAATGTTGTTATTTATTTAACTCATCTAAAAAAAGTATAACTTTCATAATACCAAAATTATGATAGCTGTCTTAAGATTAGTTTCAGAGAGGACACCTGTCATTCAATCATTTGATTGTATTTCATCAGTATTATTACAAGATGATAAACATTGCTTGGGCCCCAGTATCAGTCTCATCTCCTTCCTTCACATGGTTTACTTGTCTGAAAGCCATTGTTTGTTTATATTCCAAACATGTAAAACTGACTAACTAACTAAATAATTTTAAATCATCTCTCTTTTTCCCCTCATCCATGTTAATTCTCTTTCACCTCACACTTTTCCTCACTTCTTCCTAGAAGGGATTTTATGTTTCTAAGACTCGACATATAGTTCCATGGTAATACTAAGCAAACTGACCCTTCTATTGTAGATTTCATGCCTTTTCTATTTGAAGATTTATTTATTTTCTTAATGTCACTCAGAATTTATCCATTCTCCTAGAATATGCATTTTTCCTGTGCATTTGAGCATCATAGGAAGATAAATTTTATCTCAATAGTAATAGTGTGGTCATCAAGTCACAGAAAGCTATTATTCTTACAATTTTTCAGTAGCAAGTAGGTTCTGTGGGGGTGGAATTTTAAGATAGATACTGTTTTTCTACACTCCAATTACTTTCCCCTTGTCATAGAAATTGACCAGTGAAGTGTGCTGCTGACTTTTAAGAGTCCATGTATGTATAATCCATTAAACTATTATATATAATACTGTTCAAAAAGCATACTGTGAAATGTTGCTTTTATTTAAACTCCTATTTTCATTTTGTGCCTTCAGGAGTTAATTCAGGAGCCCTCTGGTGGTGGGCTCTATGAACTGTGTATTGAGAGGTTTGTGACTGCATATTTTGAAGGAACTAAATGTATTATTCAACTCCTCTTTTGAGCCTCAGAGTAGATGATGAGAAATATTCAGATTATTGAAACTGATTAATGAGATCAATAATTCATCAATTTTTTTTAAAGTTTAGTTACCTACTTCTTCCAAGAAAGAGAGAGAGAGAACTCCAACCTTGTCCTTCTGCCACAATCCACCCCCAGCATCGGCCAGCCTGGGTCACAGGCACATGTATTCATGTCTGGCATGCATAGGAAGACCTCAGGATGTAAACCTAGGACCTTCCCCTGTGGGTTCGGCTTTATAGAGCATTGCACTACTTACTGCTATATCACACCCTCTGCTGAAAGGTCCCAATTTTGGAAAGAGCTGCTTTGAACATGAGTCAAATTATCAGAGAATTGATTCATAGTTTACTAGGTGAGAGTTTCTGCATTTGTTTTAAATACCTCACTATTGACATTACCTGGAAATAGAGGCTTCTGAAAGCAAACAGTTATAATCCCATTCTTATTGTTCTGTATCAGGAAGAGCATACAATCTCAGCTTCAGCATCTCAAATCAAACAATGGCATGTGGCAGCCTCAGTAGCATACAACCGTAACAGAAAAAATGGCAGCAGAGAGCAGAGAAGAAAGACGTGTCACTTAACATGGAAATAAATTGCTCTGTGTATCTCAAAAGTCTACTAAAAACCTTCTGAATTTCAATGTAATATAATAATTAATATCTATAAACTATAAATATTTATAAAATTTTTATCTTAAAAAATGTCTTTTGCTTCTTCTCTTTTTAGAAAGTTGTGGGAAAGTGGGTCAGCCAGTGGTGTACCTTGTAAGTAAGAGTGGATTCCCACATGGTCGACAGCGGTTCAAGTCCTAGACCTGGCGGCTTGCTTTCTCTCTCTCTCGCTGTCCCTCTCCGGTCAAATTAAGATAAATAAATAAATTAAATTAAAAAAATAATTCTTAAAAACGTTTTTGATAAAAAAAGAAAGCAGTGTCAAATAACCATATTTGAGGAAATTTGATTTAAAAAAGACAGTATATTTAAATTTTTATCAAATAATTTACAAAATTCTCTCCAAAGAATACATAGTTTTCTGAAGAAAAGGGAAAATAAACTTCTTGTACTAGAGGGTGACAAAGGATATGAGGTATTATATAAATGTTTTCTTTCTTCCTTTTATAACAGTATAATTTTTCAAGCTTACAGAATTACTAGAATTCTGCATCTAAGACTGAATAATAAATCCAAATACACATTTTATAGTTACCCAATTTAATTTCCACAGTATTATTTCACAGTGCTAACAAAGTTATTTGCTTATGCTGAAACCTCTTTTTTGGGGGAGGTGCACAAAATCTTTTTATTCATCTCTAGAGGATAGTCTCATAAACATTTCCAGAATAGACTTCAAAGAAGTTATGGGGAAACAAAACTAGAATTGTATACTGACATATGTATTTTTATTCTTTCTACGTAATTCTATTCATGACCTTTCAACTGTAAAAGCGATCACAAAACATCTCTTTATTCCTTTTTCTTTTTTTTTTTTTTTGGATTGGATCATTTCTATTGATTTTTTTTTTTGAAACCTCTTTTAATAAGTTATTTGAGGGCCAGCAGGTGGCATGGTGATTAAGGTGCTGGACTCCCACACCACCAACCGTGCTTTGAGTTCGGGACCTGGTGGCTTGAAAATCATGCTCAGAGCATGTGCGTGCATGCCCAAAAGCCCAGGAGGAAAATGGAGGAGAAAGGACTATGCTCATCCCCCTGGCAGGTGATTTCCTACTTTCCTTCTTAGTCTATCTCTGTCTCTTTCCAGCAAGCACACATGTCTTATGACAAAAACCTTTGGAAAAAAATGAAGCTCTTGAAGAAATCAACAATTGTATAAACCAATTTGTGTATGTTATAATTTAACTATAAGAGGAAAGTGAATTGTCCTTTAACCACATTGTACACACTGTACTTATTTGGTAGTTACTTATTTGAAATTAAAGAAAGCAGCCAGGAAGTTGAAAGGGGAAAAAAAATCTAAATATGGTCACTTAAAGAATCTCAAAGGTTGGGTGGCAGGTTTATTTCCAATGACTTTAAATAAAGAAGATGAGTTATGGTTTACTGGTCCAGTTTGGAATTCAAATTCTGGTTGTGGTGCAGTTTGAAGGCTGTTTCACTCAAGTAAATGATTGGAGGGTCATTTCCTAAGATGCAGTCAGTAGTTTTCCAATTCTGATCTTATTTTGTTCTGTCAAAGTTATATTGAAGGTAGATTTTTTTTCTTTTTGAGAAGGTGGATGTGTTTATTCCCTTATTTAATTATTACACTTTGCATACATTTTTTGAAAAACTTACAAAAATTTACAGCTATTACATGTACTTTAGAAATTACAATATAATTATCAAGAAAATTTACAATGATTTCCTTGTACAAAATCATAAAACAGCTTTCCATTCTCATATGAATTAACTTCTACTTTGGACAAATCCTTCATTGAAACACTCCTTAGACACATTCTGTCTTCTGTGAGCCCCTTGGTATGTTTTTATCTCTAGTTGTTCCTTCTCATTATTTTCCTATATTCAATTTTAAATCAAGAAGTGTTTGCTGTCATGCTAAGCTCATGCCTTAGAAATTAAAAGTATGAGCGGTTAGTGAATTAATGGTAAATTCAATTCACCTTGTGCTTTCAATTGGTGAAATTATATCAGTTCTGATAGTTTCAAAAGAAAAAATAAGGGATGGGTCATTTAGGATCCTGAATAAAAAAATTAATATCAGCTATCGTTGAAACTAAAGGTTTGTTGAAGTAAAAAATTTGGGGTATAGACATACTCTTTTTGTAATAAAATTTGTTGTCATCTTTCCATCAATTACGAATTTCAGTGGTGCCCTGCTCACAAGCATTTGTCTACAATCAATGGATTGGTCAGTTACTTTGGGGATGGTTCATTTTATGGTATGAGATTTCCAGTGCTACTTCTATTCTCCTAATTATTTTATATTTTACTTATTATCACTGCTGTTTACTCACAATAGATTTGTTTCTATAATTTTTCATGGTCAAATATATACTGAGACACTAATTTTGATCACACTGTTGTAGGGACTGAGACAAAAGGTGAATTGAATGTTGGTAAAACTGGTCTGTGTCCTTCTAGGGGCTTGTGTTGTATTGATAATTGGAAAGATGTGACATGATCAATAGTCTGAAGAATGAAATGAATGAATGTGTCGAAGCAAAGGTTCTTGAGAGCCAGCTGTGAAGAACTCATTTTGAATCTTAGAACTAACAATCTGGAGATTCCACACATTTTTATAACCATTAGACAAAAGCAAACGAGATGGAGGATACCCCACAATGGCTGAAATAGATTTAAGTTCATTTTAGTTCATTTCCTTCCAGATGGTTATTTCTAGGTTTTCATTATATGTTAACTTAAACGCTTCTAAAAGAGTGAGTTTATATTAATATCTAAAATACAGAAAATTTCACTGAAAAAATCTATAGTAATATAGATTACTACACAATAGTAATATTGTGTTTTCTTCTTGTTTTCAGAAGGAAATAATTTTGTTCTTTTATGTTGATATTACACCATGTGCCCCAGACTTAGCACAGGACTTTCCTCTTTGTTTTCTTCTATGTAAGACTGAAGAGCCTTTTTATTTTTCTTGTCAGACAATCTAGATGTTGGAGTTCTAGGCTTTGAGAGGTGGCTTAGAATTATCATTAGAATTTTTGGACAGAAAAAAAGTCTCAGGAGTGCCTTTCTTCTTTCATAGAGCTCAGAAGAGCAAACTCCAGTCTTTCTACATTTATTTTAAAAAGTTTTAGTGGATAAAGTTCCAAATGTCTACAGAAATAGAAAGAAATAGAAACAGCCATTAGTCCCATAAAATTTCAGTTGTTAACCAATCTATTTTCTCTGTACTCTGTTCTACCACCATAATTCCTATTTATTTTGAAGCAAATTCATACTTCTTTACTTCAGTAAAATTTTCATGTGTATGTTTATAAAATATAAGAAGTCTACCTTTTGAACCCAACCATAAGGTATGTCATCATCACATGCCCAAAACAATAATGCCTTAATATCAACACATAACCCATCAGTTCACATGTCTGATTGTCCTATAAGTGTGATTTCATTTTCTTAGCTATTATTTATTTGAATAATTACTCAAATGCAATTTACTTTAAATTCTAGTTTTAAAAACTTCATTTTTTTTGCAATTGTTAATTTTGGATCCAAAGCATTTATTCTATAGTTGGAATATGCTGATTGTACTTGAGATTTCATAAATTTACCACACCTTTTGTTTTTAAACAGAGAACTTTGCAGTTTTCTATCTGTCAAATGTTTTATCCCCTTGCACCTTACACCCTCCACTATCTACTCTCTACCATCCACTCTCCCCTCTTACAGTATCTAGCATCCACATCCATCTTCTACACCATCACATCTTCAGCTCTCTCAACCCCTGCCATAGATGCAGACATTCAGTAGAAATTGAGTGTGAATATACAATATGAATCTTTCAAAATCTGGCTCACTTCACTTAACAATAAGTCTCTAAATTCATGTAAATTCAGTCAAAGGATTTCTTATACCTGTGTAATATTCCATAGCACATATATGCCACAGTTTTTCAATCTGGTCATCAGTTTTTGGACATTTAGATTGGTTCCATGTTTTAGCTATCATGAATAATGCTGCTACAAACATCATTATGCAAATGTTCTTCCAAATGAGTTTTTTCCTATCCTTTGGGTAAATACCAAGGAATAGAATTACTGGGTCATATGAAATAGCCATCTGTAGGTTCCTGAGAAACTTCCATATTGCTTTCCACAGAGGCTGCAATTTATATTCCTGCCAACAGTGTAAGAGAGTTCTCTTTTCATTACAGCCTTGCCAGCCCTCTTCATTCTTGTCTTTTCTTTTTCATCTATCAGTACAGAAAAGCATTGAATAGATAACGCTCCAAGGAAGAGTTATGAATGACCAAAGAGGGTATGCAAAAAAACACTGTCTTTTGTTAAAAGGGAAATGCAAAATAAAACCACAATGAGATACCATTTAACTCCAGTTAGAATGGCTAGAATAATTATGTGGCCGGCAGTTAGTGTGGTAGTTTAAGGCGTTGTACTCCCACATGGCCAACTGTGGTTCAAGTCCTGGACCTGGTGGCCTGCTTTCTCACCCCTGCCCCCTTCTCTGTCTGTCTGGTCAAACTGGAAAATAATAATAGTAATAATAATAATAATAAAATGAAATAAAATCATGTTTATAAAAAAGAACAGCTAGAATAATTTTTAAAAAAATTACCATTACCATGCTTTTTGACTCCTGAATTTACTGTCACTTGGTGGTAAATCTAGAAGACTGATTGGATTCAAGTTATTTTATTTATTTATTTTTGGCATGCTTAATTTGTAGGTGATGTCAATTAAGTACAAAGGAGTTATAAAGTATCTGCTTGACTTACTGTGACGTGCATCCATTCTTAGATCCATTAATTTATGAGGAGATTCTAAATGGTGATATTCTACTAATTATATTATTATTATTCATTTATTAGCTGGAATATTCCTCTCATCAATTATTTGGTTTCCCTGAGGTACAGTTCAAATAGGAAATACAGAACAAATGCTTTTTTTTTTTTTTTAAAACCTATTTCTTTTTTAAAAAAGGGGAAGTGCAAGGGTCAACCTGTGGCCAGCTGGTTAAGGCAACTGGATCTCACCAGGCTGACTCACAGTTACAGTTTTAGACCTGGCAGCTTGAGAGATATGCTGGGTGCATGTGCCTAAGTGCCCAACATCCTAACAGGAAGGAGAGGTGGAAGAAAAGGGATTGCTGTGTGGCCTTGCCCCATGGGGGCTTTCCCTTTCCCTCTCTCTCTGGCGAAAGCACGAAACTCTGGCAGAATAAAAGAAAAAGGAAAAGAAAAATGGTGGCAGACAGTAGCAGAGTAGAAAAATATCATGTTCTTGGAGGCAATCCCACATGAAAAGGTTTCCGGTTTAGGTTCAGAGACCTTCCCGAATATGCTTGCCTTGACCACAAGATCTGGTACTGGCTAAGGGTGAATCATGGTGGCAAGATCCTGTTAGGGCTTCTCTCCCAGTATCTCTTCCTCTTTCTTTCTTTTTCCCTTTATCTTTCTAAAAATTCTTTTTCTCTGCCTTTTCCTCTCCTTCCTCTTCTTCTTCCTCTTTTTGTTTTCTTTCTCTTTCTTTCTCTCTCTCATTCATGGCAGATATAACCTTTTAAAAGAGAGAAAGATTATGCAGTATTTTTTTAAAAAGGAAGCAAATAAGAAGACTCCAGATTATGTTCCAAAGTTGTTAAAGTAGGTGTTTTTTTATTTTACTGAAGTTATTTAATTATTAGCGCAGAAATGTTCTTATCTTAGTTCCATAAATCCTAGTCTAAGTTGACTCCTGAGTTTTTTCTCAGACATCCATAGTAGTCTTTGATAGTCCTCACACCTTTCTTGTATGACAAGATATAATGTTAATTTTCTCTTCTGGATTTGAAGTAAGCATTTCTCCATCCCTTGTTTATTCACATTTGTGTTCCTTCCAATTTAACCTTCATTCGAGGAATGATTTTTAAATTTTTTTTACAATTTATTTACAGTTTTTGTTTGTTTTTACCATTTGTTTCTTTTCTTAACTTGCCATAGGGTTCCTGTTCTTGCCAGAGAGAGAGAGAGAGAGAGAGAGAGAGAGAGAGAGAGGGAGAGAAAGAGAGGTAAAGAGAGAGAAAGCACCCCCCAAGGGAGATGACCATGTGATAATCCCCTCTCCATTCTCCCCTGCAAGCCCACTGTCCAGTGTGTTTTCTAAGCCACCAGACTGGGACCTGAACCATGCAGTTAGCCTCGTGGGATCCAGTCACCCTAACCACTACACCACCGATAGGCCACACCTTTTATTTCAAATCCTTTTTCTCTCCAATTTTTTTCATTTCTGAATTTTTATAATTTTGTTACATATGTATGTATGTATGTATGTATGTATGTGTTGTGGATGTATATATATATATGTGTGTGTGTGTGTGTGTGTGTGTGTGTGTATTAGATTGTATCTTTTTAAATTCATTTTAACTTTTCTGAAATATCAGTTATCTTTTGTGAGTCTCTCTGACATAATTCAGAATCTGTTAGGACTTTCTTCTCATCCTTATTTCCTTTTCCCCCCTATTCACTTTATATGAGATTTTACTAAATATTTCTCTGTTGCTTATTTTTAAATGAAATAATTTTCTCCTTTAGGAGGAAAAGATAGATAAGAAGAAATTTTCTAACTTTCAAATTCCTATATTCAGTATCTTTATTGTCTTTTGATATGATTAAAAATGGCCTTAAGTTTTAAAAAATCTTTCTCCTTTGCCCTTTCACTCCCATTTCTTAGATCCTCTACCCCCATTTGCCTGTTCTGCTATGTTTGGAGTTTGTCTGGAATGGGTTCTTTAGTTTAATAAGTGTCAGGGTTTCCTAGAGCCTAGACCACTCTAGCACCCTCAGACTATCTTTCACTTATCTGCAAACTGGGTCCTGCCACACCCTCTCTGTTTCTGGGGCAGTTGAATTCTTGATGACAATCAAATGATTCTCTAGCTTTCCAAAATAACAGAACTACCTTTTCATTCTATTAACTTCTTCCTACACAGTTTCCGAACCCAGATGTAAGTTTATTGCTGCCCTTGCTTTCCTTACCTTGCTGTATGTTGCATTTGCTGTGGACCTGTCATAAATATCATATCCAAGCTTTTTGGTTTTACTGTCTTAGATGCCCCACACCCTATTTTAGTTGTTGTTGTTATGGTGAAAAAGTGTCTATTTCAAATTAACTACTGGACTCAGTTTAAATGATCCCAATTTTGTAGGCAACATTCAAAGCATCATAATCGGGAGCCCGTTGGACATGTACCTTCTTCTCTCTGTCAGGCCTGAATAGGGTGATGACCTTGGCCACATGTATCACAGAGCTTCTTCTTTACAGCTGATTTGATATGATGCTTGTTGGCCTTGACATCCACCATGAATACAAGTATGTTTTTGTCCTCTACCTTCCTTATGGCCGACTTGGTGGTCAGGGGGAACTTGATGATGGCATAGTGGTTAAGCTTGCTTTTCCTGGGGAAGCTCTTCCAAAGATATTTAGGCTGTCTCCAGAAGGTGAGTGATGTGTGGATCATCTTTTTTAGTGGTTGTGGACACCTTTCAGCACTGCCTTCTTGGCCTTCAAAGCCTTTGCTCTGGCTTCAACTTTGGAAGGGGCAGGAGCTTCCTTCTTTGCTTTTGGTACCATCTTCCTTTTTTAGGAATGAGAGGATATTCCGAGGAAAACAAACAAACAAACAAACAAATAAACAAAAAACCAACACCTTTGTAGGGGCCGGCAGTTGGCGTGGTGGTTAAAGATGCTGGATTCCCACATGGTCGACCGTAGTTCAAGTCCTGGACATAGCGACTTGCTTTCTTGTTTTCCTTTTCTCTCTCTGTGTGTCCCTGTTTGGTCAAATTGAAAAATAATAATAACAAAAGTAATTAAATAAAAATAAATAATTCTTAAAAAACAGTCGCCCCCATCATTTCTCCAGAATCCTCTGCCAGTCATATTTAAAATAAAATTATAGAAATTATCATTCTAGGGAACCAGCAGTTAGCATAATGGCTAGGTCGCTGGACTCCCACATAGTCGACCGCGGTTCGCGTCCCGGACCCGGTGGCTTAAAACTCACGCTGGGTGCGTGTGCGTGCATGCCCAAGATCCCGAGAGGAGAATGGAGGAGAGGGAATTGCAGCATGACCATCCCCTCTGGGGGGTGATTTCTCGCTTTCTGTCTCTTTGTCTCTCTCTCTGTCTGTCTAGCGAGTGCACACGCCCTATAGCGGAAAAAAAAAACAAAAAAACAAAAATAAACAACAAAAAACCTCTCCAAAAGAAATTATCATTCTAAAAATTTGTATATTTTATCTGTCTCTGTTTTCTGTCATCACATTGTCCATAGCTCTCCACCTAAGTATATTGACAGGATTGGGCAATGCCTAATCTTGGGGGCTCTTTTCATACTTCCTTCCTTCTGACCTTGCAGACTTATCCTGTATTCATAGCTATCTTCATCTATAGAGAATTTAGAAACTAAAGGAAACTACAGGCTTAATGATTGATTGTGGGTTAATATATTATTTTCTGAGGCAAAATGTCCTAAGATACTTTACATAGAAGTTTTCACATAAAACTTTCTCTCTTTTCCCGAAATTATATGTCAAAGACAAATATTCACAGAAAGTACACTTGCACTTGAAAGTGAGGGGTAAACATTTTTAGAGTCTCCTAATTTATGATTTTGTTATAATTCTGCATTACTAGTTAATGTAACTGAATAAAATGATTTTCAGATAAGATGAAGATGGATCATACTAAATATAGTTATCTTTTTTGTATACTTACATGTTGGTTGGTACAAAGCAATTTTGGTTTTGGACTATGAATTTTAAGTAATTATAACTAGGCTCAAACACATCTTTATTAAACAAAATAAGAGTCATTACAATCAACACATTTTTTGCCAATGAGAAATAATTTGTTTATTCCTGTAGTGTTAAAATGCATGTGTTAGGATTTAGTGAACTCTTGGCAAGCATCTTCTGCATCCTGATGGTTGTGGAATCATTTCCCCTGAAAACAAGTTGTCAAGATACTTGAAAAAGTGGAAGTCAGTTAGCAAGAGGTCAGGGGAATATGGCAGATGAAGCTAAACTTTGTAGCTTAATTGTTCAACTTATTTAGAAAAAAAATTTTTTGAGAGGTTTTTGCTATAGGACACGTGTACTCGCCAGATAGACAGAGAGACAGAAAGTAAGAAATCACCCTCCAGGGGGGATGGCCACACTACAATCCCTTCTCCTCCATTCTTCTCTTCTGATCTTGGGCATGCACGCACATGCGCCCAATATGAGTTTAAGCCACCAGGTCTGGGACTTGAACTGTGGTCGACTACATGGGAATCCAGCAACATAGCCATTATGCCAATTGCTGGTCCCAATTTATTAATCTTTTGAAACATTGGTTGTGTAATATACGGCCAGGCATTGTTGTGGAAGAAGAAACAGGTCCATTCTGTTGACCAATGCCAGCTACAGACATTGCAGTTTTTGATAAATCTCATCAACTTTCTGAGCATTCTTCTCAGATACAATGATTTCACTGGGATTCAGAAAGCTGTAGTGGATCAAACTGGCAGCAGACCACCAAACAGTGACAGGACTATTTTTGGTGTGAGTTTGGCTTTGGGAAGTACTTTAGAGCTTCTTTTTGGGCAAACTCCTGAGCTAGTTATCACTGGTTGTTGTATAAAATCCACTTTTCATTGCCCATCACAATCTGGCTTAGAAATGATTCATTGTTGTTATGTAGAATAAAAGAAGATAACACTACAATTAATGATCTTTTTGATTTTAGGTCACTTGATGAGGCACTCACTTATTGAGCTTTTCCACCTTTTCAATTTGCTTCAAATGCAGAATCACCATAGAATTGTTTGCATTGAAAGCAATCAATGGTTGCTTTCAGTTAGTCATTGTCAACTTCAGATGGCTTGCCACTAGGCTCCTCATATTCAAGATGTTAGCCTCCTTTGGAAAACTTCTTGAACCATCACTGCATTGTACGTTCATTACCAGTTCCTGGGCCAAATGTGTTGTTCATGTTGTGAGTTGTCTGCACTGCTTTATGACCCATTTGGTATTTAAATAAGAAAATCACTAGAATTTGCTTTGTGTCTGACATCATTCCCATAGTATGAAATAAATACAAAATAAACAGCAAGTAATAAGTCATTAGCAAAAAAAAACATAAAGTGAGAAACGCACATTAAAATGATGTATACCATAACTGCATTAATTTAAGAATGTATCTACTATCAAATGGAAAATTTCAATAATGCAAAAATTGCAGCTATGTTTGCACCAATATAGACATATGAGGGAGCTTCAAGAAATTTGTGGAAGCATGTAATTAAAATACGAGTATATCTTGAGTTTATCTTTTTTTTCTATTTAAGAGAAAAGATGGTTTAAAATGGAAAGATAATCTAATGCAAAAAAAACCAGTTTTATCTATTAGGTTGTTGAGAAAATCATGACATATTTTTTCTGTTTTTCTGTGCAAAAATGTGTCATGACTTTCCTGATGACCCAATATTACTATGTTATGAACCACCTCTAAACTTTTTGGTTTAAAACAGCATGTATTTTATCTGCTCACAATTTTATAAACTAGCAAGTTGGACTGATCAGCTGGATGGATCTATGGTACTTTCACTTGAGGTCACATATGAGGCTGCCCTCATTTGACTACTTGAATGGAATTGGTTTCTCTCCAATATCTGACCATTGGTGCTGGCTGTTGGATGGGCCAGGTGTCTTCATTAGGCTAGCCCATACACTGTAACATGGCAGGTGTTCTATAAGGGCAAGCTCTGAATTACAAGTATCTGCCAAGCCTCAGCTGTTGATATGCCATTGGGCCAAAGCAAGTCGCATGACTAAACCCAGGCTGATGTGAGAAGGAATCATAAAAAAGTAAGGAGATGGTGAGGCAATAATTATTGGGGGCCAATATTCTAGTGATCTAAGTTTACTGCTGGAGGTGTAATACTCTTGAAAGCAGAAGATGAAAATAACCCCAGGAGGGTTGGCATAGGGGCAAGAAGCAATTATCAAAAGCTACTAAAGTCCAGAAAAATCTGGTATTTTTAGTATATCCACTGGAATCAAAGTAGTTATGCAACCATATTCTGATATCAGAAGAACACAATTGAACATCAGGAAAGTCTATCTCTCTTCTTCCTCCATGTTTTTTATGTTCCTTTTTTATGTTTCTTTGACTCATCATGTTTTTAGAATAAGTCTCTTTATAAAATTTTTACTTTATTTTTTTCAAAGAAATATTGGCATTATGGAAATATTGTTATACAACAAACATGCTACAGAAAAAAAAGTCTTCTGTTAAAATCAATTAAGTCTCTCACTATGTGAAATCCTATGTATTCAGTACAACTAAGAGGTATTAATGATCACATGTGGGGGCCAGCAGGTGGTATGGTGGTTAAGGTGCTGGAGTCCCAAGTGGCCAACCACCATTCAAGTCCCAGACTTGGTGGCTTGCTTTCTCACTTTCCTTACCTCTCCTTGTCTCTCTCTCTGGTGAATACATGTGCCCTATATTAAATTACATATAATAATAATAAATAAAAATTAAATAAATAATCCTTTAAAAATATAATCACATCTGATCAAAGTTTAAATTAATATCCTTCTTCTCTTAAACTTAAAATGG
>NW_006209652.1:218974-279752 GCF_000334495.1 Tupaia belangeri chinensis
TGCTGGTTCCTAAAAGGTTATTTTCTTCAGTAACAAGACCTGACTGAGATCATTTCTTGCCTCAGTGCAAGAAATGTGAATGTGCATAGTGGCCCATGCCTGATTGACCTTAGGTCCTCCCTTACATTATCCTGGGCGAATGTGACAGATGGACAAGCCCCTGTGGTTTGGCCCACCAATACTGTTCCTGATGAAGGTTAACAAAATTGACCACTTCAACTCTTAAACAGCAAATTGCTAACATCTGGGGTTTCCTATCAAGTTTACCAGATATTCCACAGCAATTTCAGTGTTTACACAATTAAAGAAAACCCCACATTGATATTGAGCTTTGGAAGATTGTATATCCATAACACTACTCCAAAAAACTGTTTATAATTTGTGAACAATTGCCTTAAATAAAGTCTAAAGAAATAACAGTTATAAAGCTATTGATTGCTTTAGAGTCAGTTGTCAGTGCTAACTTTGCTTCTTGAATTCATTAATAAGAACATCTATTTGCTGCTAACTTACTCTGGAGAAACCTTATTCCCATGTTTGATGGTGATTCACTTCATGAATATACAGCGACTTTTACTGGTTCATCCTTTCTATATCCACTGCCCTATTATAGTTCTGTCCTATTAAGATCTATTTAGTCGATATCCGTTATGCCACTATTAACTGGAACCTGGGACAGGAAAGATGGAAAAGCAAGATAAGTAAACAATGTTAAAGAGTTTAGCTTGTGATTGATATTTTTGATCCACCATACTCTTTAGATATAGCAATTAAAAATACCTTTCACTCTGTTCAGTGAGAATTTGGGAAATTTGGGAGTATCTAAGTTTCAAGCATTCAAGCAGTTGTATATCCCCTGGTAATTCTAGATTATCCTCATCTTTAACAGAGAGACCTCTCTATATTGAAGTTTTATTTTTTCCCAGACATTTTTTGTTTTCTCTTTTAGAGACTTGTAAAACACTTTTGGCAATATAAGTAAAAAAAAAAAAAAAGGTAGAAAAGTCATGAGAAGACACTGCTTTGGAAAGCACAAAAGGCAGAGATACTATTCTGTGATTTTGTTTGCTTCCCCGTCCCCTCCTCATTTGTGGAACACTTTGACGTTCAGTCTTGTCTCTGCATTCACTAATTGGAAGGCACACTGCATTGGCATTCACAGGAAGCATTGATGGTCACTCAGGAAACTGTGATTAGAGTTTGTGCAGCCAAAATACTTAGGAAAGAAACAAATATAATAATATAATGCGATTACTCTGTTTTTCTTAATTAGCATTTATTCTTTGAAAGAGATTGATTTTTGCTTTGACAGGGACTAGTCCAATTGTCTGTCCTCCTAAATCATAAAAACCAGGGTTAAAACATCTTAGCAATTCAGCCTTCTAGAAGAAATGTATGAAATGTAATGTTTTCCAATCACTTCTGTGTAAGAAAAGTGAAGCTCATTAGCTGAGCTAAATAAAGCACAGTGTTTATGAGGGTCCTTTCTATTCCCATCACGGCATGAATCCTCAATTTGAAGTATGCACCATTTCCACAACAGAGGCAGGGGAAAAAGTACAAGCCAGTCACCACTGAGTCATGAGATGGCTATACACAAATTAGAATGTTTGTGGAAAAGAATCTCTTTTTTGTAGAAATACATTAAAGTCAAAGTTATATTGTCCCTTGACTCTGTTACCATAAAAAAAAAATCATTGTCGATATTAGCATATTTATTGGCCTTTAAATAACATATGCAGTGTTTTTAATAAGGACTTAAAAAATCCGTTATAGGACACATGTGTTTGCCAGAGAAAGTGCAAGAAAGCACCCCTGCCCATACCCAGGAGAGATCACCATGCAATGATCTCTTCTCCTCCAGTCTCCTCTGGGAATTATGGGCACACATGCACATGTGTGTTTTTCCAGCTGCCAAGTCTGGAACTCAAATCATGCAGTTGGCCATGTGGAATCTAGCAACCTTAACCCCCATGCTACTGGTAGACTGACAGCAGGATTTTTTTTTTAATAATTATTTAATTTATTATTATTTTATTATTATTGTTGTTTGATTTGCTCACCAGAGAGAGAGAGAGAGAGAGAGAGAGAGAGAAAGTGAGAGAGCAAGTTGCCAGGTCCAAGACTTGAACAGCGGTTGCCAGGTGGGAATCCAGAACCCTTACCACCACACCATCTGCTGGCCTCCAGTCAGCAGTTGTTTAATGCAGTTTTTCAAAGAGCATTCTCTAGAGGCAGGATTTGGTCTCAACCTTGGGAAACTAATATATATCTCTGATATCTGAAAAATAAGCTGCAACAAATTTTACCATAGTTGTGTTTCTTTCCTATTAGCTTTCTTGATAAGCTTGATTATTACCCTGTGATGTCAGAAATTACTATATGGTGGCCAGTTGCAGAAGAAGTAGCTCTTGGTCACCAGATATCTGGTGACTTTGTCACTTTCGATAAATTTCCGCTTGGTTTTAAGGCATTGCACACATCTCCTCAAAATAAATAAACCTAATACATTTCACCTAAGTAGTTAATCCGTGGTTAGAAACATACTTTGACGTACAACCCGTGGCTTGTGATGGCAGTTGCATGAGCTGGGTCCCATATGGCCAACTGCATGGTTTGAGTCTCAGACTTGATGGGGCTCAAACACATACCAGGCATGTGTGTATGTATGCCCAAAATACTGAAAGGAAGGAGAAACGGAGAGGGGATTGCAGCATGACCATGACCTATGAGAGGCATTGTTTTCTCACTCCCCTCTCTGACTGCCTCCCAAACCCCTGTCTTGCTGGCAAGTGCACATGCCACCTGACAATTAAAAATAAATAAATAAATAAATAAATAAGAAAGAGATGACAATAAGCAAAACCTACTTTTAAACAATATATTAAGTATTTTGTGTTCACTTCTCATTCTGACTGACCTCTTTTTGCAAAACAAAATCCTGCACTTAGAACAATTAAAGCTGCCAATCTTTGTTCCAACCTTTGTTTATTAATTATTTCATAAAGCTATTTCTTGAGAAGAGTTCACACTTTCTTTGACTGAACTTCAGCACATAAAATAAAACTCCATTAAAACCAAGTCTGTTTCTAATGTCAGTTTGATGCAGTTCAGTGTTTCTTTTCATTTGACTTTTTAGGCAGGATAGGGAAAACGGCATGGTATGGCTTAGGAAGTTTGGTAGTTTACAGGGGATTCCATTATGTTGCGGTGTTACTTTGAACACTTATTTTTAGCAATATCTTATATCCTATTTTGTGAAAATGAAACTGTCATCCTTTTCTAATAAACAAATAAATTTTCTGCTCTTGGTTTTCTTTTACCTTTTCATCAGAAACCTCCTCACCTTTCTGCCTTCATCTGTGTTCCAGTATGGCAGCATGTAGTTCTTAGAGCCATATACAGGCTCCAATCCTGACTTAATCACTTAAAATGCAACCTCTGGTTTATTCATCCCAGAGTGGGCAGTGACTGACATTTTGCTTCTTATTTTTCTGGAATTGTTGCATTTTTACAAAATGCAATATTTAAAAAAAATTGAAATGGGCAAAGAGGAAGAGCAGGAAAACATTTTTAGGAAGGTCTGAAATGAAGTCAAATCACATGGTGATAACTCTGCCAGAATGTTGTCAGCATAACCACACAGGGAAGCAAACAAATGTTTTTCACTAAATGTATTCTTCAGGAGTGTAGAATGTACAAGAAAGCCTCACTGCAAATAAAATATATTTGTTGTCCTAACATAAGATGTTTTATTTGAAAATGATTTTTAAATACCTTCCTTTTAATAACCTGCAGTTTTGAGTACCTTCTGTGTCTCCAGGTTCCATGTACATTAGGTATTCTGTATACTACATAGATGAGGAGATAGTGTCTCCAAGATTGTAAATAAGAAAAGGACTCCATAGATTTTGCAGGGTCTATTGTGGCCAAGAACAGCTGCTTGCAGTGTCATCTAGTTAGGTGCTTAGGACACTAGAATAAATTCCTCTCTCCTTCAGTAGACTTTTTAACATACATTAAAAAAAAAACCAAACAAATCTTGGCATATAGAACATAGTGCATTACTTAAAGGGAGGCAGAACAAATGCTCATCTAGTATCTTTTAAAACTGATTTTTAAAATAAGTTCTGTTTTATATATAGTAGTTGTAAAAATGTAAAGGGCACAAGGTGGTTTTTCAACACGGTATAGATTAGGTAAGAATCAAACCAGGGCAATAAACATATCCACCATCTCAACATCTATCATTACTTTGTGTTGTGCACTTTTCTGTTTTAATATAAACACTGAATGGCAAACAAAACAAAACAAAAACAAAAACAAAAAACTCAGTTTAGAAAGGGGTTTTAGGCAATAATCTAGTATTTATGTTACCTTGAAATTACCTTTTTGAATCAAACTCCTTATAATTTTTGGTATTTTCTTATTTTTTCCTAGTTTGCTTTACTTGTGTCTCCTTTCTTTTATTCTTTTCCCATCTGAAATGTCTGTGGTCTCAAAAGTAATTACTCCTTGAAGAAAGTTTTCATGGATACTAAATGCTGCCTAATGGAAGCCATAAGCATGGAGTCTGCTAGCATTTAGAGTGGTATAATACATATGCCAGGTTGAATCAAGTGGGAGAGAAGGTTAATCATTCTTTTAAATTGGCAGTGTTGCTGGAGGTGGATTAATATGCTTTTTGAATCCCTTATGTGCTGTAAAGCTCCTTGATCACAATCAGTATGTTCATGGTTTAGGTTTTGAATTAAAGGTGTCTCCTGTGGTCAAATTGGCCAACTCCCTTAATCTCTCTGGCCGTATTAGGTGATAGATTTCTCATTTCAATACTTAATCTATTTTAGAGGTAGTGTTGACTAAACCAGACTCTAATGTGAGCACCCAGAAAATGGAAGTCTTTCTACTGATAATTAATCCTCCTTTTGCTATGAATATAGTTCTTGTCCCATGTCCCATGTCTCAGAAACACTAAGGAAGAGAGAATGTTCTCATACATCTATGGAGCAGAGTACTCTTGACCTGTCAGCTCCCTAGAAGAACAACCTTTGACCAAATACCAAAGAACACAATGTGAAATTGGCACCAGCCAGCCTCCCATTGCACAGGATATTCCTATTTAAATTGATAAGCAGAACATTGTACAATTTGAAATTCTTGTCATCTGGTTTTCTTTAGTTTCTTCCTTGAAAATGAAAGCCTTGAAAAATTTGTTAAAAAAGTCTGGACTTTTGATGATGAGGCTTAAGCAGATTTATTGAGTCATCGATCAGCAAACCTTGACCATAGTTGCCACTCACCCAGGTGCTGTGCTAAGGACCCAGAGATATCCAACAGAGTAACCCTGCTCACTCACCGTGTTTACAGTAAGAGCTTGATAGCACTTTCTCTAAATGTAACCAGAACTCAGGCAAAAGGTAAGGCATCGATCTGAGTCTGTGGTGAACAAACCCTTCCAGTTCCCAGAACCATTTGTTCTGAGTGGTCATTTCCCCATGGAACCACATCCTGTCATCATTCTGTTCACGTAATATTTTATTATGATAGTCTGAGGCTCTTTCAGTCTCCAGTGAAGAAACTAGCATAAGACCTGTGGGTTTATTTAGGTTCCAAAGGTAAGCACTGATAAGGGTATGAAGACACAGAAAGATGAAGGCGAGAGTGGAAAAGCGGTTCTGAAGAAGTTTAGTGAAATGGTATCTTTAAAAATCAAGTAGAGGGACCAGCAGGTGGTGTGGTGGTTAAGGAGCTGGACACTCCCACATGACTGACCATGGTTCAAGTCTTGGACCTGGTGTCTTACTTTTTCACTTACCCTCTCTCTCTTTCTCTGTGTGTCTTTCACTAGTCAAATTAACAATAAATGAATGAATACATAAAATTTTTAAAAAATCAAGTAGAAACATTTGAACCTGGGGCAATGGTACATTAAAGAGCACTGGATGTTTTTTAATAGGGAAGGAGTTTTACTTTATTATTAAAGATTGTTTCTGGCAGTTGTATAGCAGATAGAATTATGGGAGCAACAACTGTGTGCATGAAGTTTAGTGAGAACACTAACTGTACGGCACACTGATATTTTGGTATTTTGAGGGGACACTCTATAGTACTATAAATTAAGTTGGGGAAAAAAAAGGATAATCTGAAATCATTTAAAATGAAGGATTCACGGAGTAGTAAAGCTGGAAGATACCTTTGTTGACTCAATCAATGTTTGTTGCGTACCTACTATGTGGCAAGCCCTATGTTTATGTGCCAGGGCCGGCAGAGTAAATAAAACTGATGAATTATAAATATAGTGTGAGAGGTATAAAACAATTTGGTACAACCCAATAGAGATATGCTATTTAATACATTATAAAACATAATTTTGCAAAGCAGAAGAGAAAACAAATGACCCTGTTGGGGAGGTGGAACTGAGTCAATAATGAGGAGTTCTTTGCATTGAATTTTCACTTTGAGTAGGTGTTTCCCACTGGAGCAAAGGTCAAGGGCGCACCAGCTAAAAGAAATAGCCTGGAACTGAGAAAAAAATAAATAAATTAAACAGCAAAAGGGGTTTTGCTTTGTTATTTTTAATTTGGCAGATGTGCACACTCACCAGAGAGAGACAGACAGAAAGAAAGTGAGCAACCACCTCCCCAAGAGGCAAGAGACACATGCCCTATAGCAGAACCAGCAGTTAGCATAATGGCTATGTCGCTGGACTCTCATGTAGTTGACCGTGGCTTGCGTCCCAGACCTGGTGGCTTAAAACTCACGCCGGGTGCATGTGCGTGCGTGCCCAAGATCCCGAGAGGAGAATGGAGGAGAAGGGATTGCGGCGTGACCATCTCCTCTGGGGGGTGATTTCTCCCTTTCTGTCTCTATGTCTCTCTCTGTCTGTCTGGCCAGTGCATGCGCCCTATAGCGAAAAACCTCTCAAAAAAAAAAAAAAAAAAAACTCTCTGAAAACATAAAAAAAAAAGAGGCAAGGGGACCCTGTAATCCCTTCTTCATTTCTCCATTTGGGATTTTGGGCACCCATACAGTTTTCAAGCCACTAGTTTGGAACTCAAATCATGTAGTTGGACATGTAGAATCCAGCCGCCTTAGCCACTATGCCAATAACTGACCTAAAAAAGAGATTGCTTTGACAACAGCATAGGTATAGGCAGTCAGGTAGTGGAAAATAAAGTATAAAAGGTAGATTGAAATCAAAGTATAAAGTGTTTTATATTTTCTGTAAAAAAACAGTAAGTGTCTTTTGAAAAAAATGAGTTACCTATCAATATTGCATTACTAAAATAGACGCTGTTGATTAAGGCTTAAAGAACACTAAAGCAGAGTTGTATTGAGCATATGGCTTATTGGTCAAATTTTCTGTATTTCATTTTCCAAGTTAGACACCATTACATTTCTTTAACATCTCTTTTCTTTAAATAAGACCATATGGTGAAAATGTGTGATTCTTTTTCTCTTGGAAAGATTCATTTTAACTTTTTCCCATGTAAAATTTTATCATTATAAAGTTTGGATGTCTGACATATCTGCTTATATTTTTCCTTGTCATGATAAGGCTAAATAAGATAAGTGTTCTGTAATTTTGTGAACTAGAATGATTGCTCTCTTAAGTTCATAATTCCCATGACTGGGTTCATAGGACAATTTTATGTTCATTACATACATGAAAATTATCTGAGCAACTTATTAAACTTAAGCACAGAAATTCTAATTCAGCAGTTGTCAGGAGCTATCCAAGAATATGTACTTTACCAATATGTCCTATTTTATTAAGTTGCATCACTTGGGTCCAACAGGTGGCATGGTGGTTAAGATGCTAGACTCCCACATGACTGACTGTGGATCAAGTCCCAGATCTGGCAACTTGAAAATCACAATGAATGTGTGTGCATGCATGCCCAAAATCCCAGAAAGAGAGGGGAAGACAAGGGATTGTGGGATAGACATCTCCCATGGGGATGATTTCTTGCTTTCCCACTCACTGTCTTGCCCTGTCTCTCTCCAGTGAGTGCACATGCCCTATGGCAAAAAAAAAAACAAAACAAAAACAAAAACAAAAACAAAACAAAACAAAACAGAAAAAAGAAACCAAACTTTAAAAAGTGCATCACTTTCGTCCCAACATGTGTCATTTCTTACATTTTCTTTCTCCTTTAAACTCCACTTGAAACTTTACCAAGACCTGTCCCCACACCAGACCTATGCTGGATACATTTGTCCACTCTTCTCTATGTCCATGTCATACCCATTGCATACATTATTCAGATGCAGCTGCCTTGCTCCCCTTCTCCCGGCCTGTAGTGTAACTCTCTTATTCTTTTCATTGCAACCGTACTTTCACTCAGAGTGAAATGAAGAGAGAACTTTAATGGTCTTTTTAAAAAGTTTATTTCTTGACAGAGAGACAGAGACAATTGTCAAGGTCTTGTCACACCATGATCTCTCCATCCCCAGTCCTCCAGCCAGCTGGCATCACGGGCACACCTGCAGGCATGCCTGGCATGTTCAGCTCAACTAAACTCAGGGATCTCCCAAGATCTCAAGCACAGCTAGACCTAGATAGTGTCTCTTTACTTCTGGAAAAAGTCCACTGTTCTCTTACCTTCTCCTCCCTCATCTGGTGCCTCTATGTCACTTACTATCTCCTTCCATAAATTTTCAGCAATACTTGATAGCCCTCAGTTTTTTAATGTCCTTCTCTCTTACGCCCGAACTTTTCCCAGGTTGTATCATCTATCTGGCATATTATTTAACTACTAAATTTGTGCCTAATGCATCCTCTTCATTTAAGGGCTAGCAAAAGCATGCATCTCTGGTTTCTTATGACTGTCATTGTAGGTTAAAGCCCCTTGTTATAAGTTTCCATAAAGTCTAGCATATCCAGTTACACATGATATTTATAATTATATTTTAGTTTATTTTTCCTATATACAGTAAATTCCATGTGAACAATGCCTTTCTTTACTTACTGCTGAATGTTTATGCACTATCAACACTGTTGTACGAGCTTAATAAGTATGCATTCCATTAAAAGATTAATGTACACCTGTCAGTTAAGAGACTGCTTAAGTCCCAGAGATAAGAAGAAGTTGTAGATTCAAATAATGGTAATAGGAGTGAATGAAGTAGATGATATCAAGAGGTATTCAGAATTTAGTCTAAACAGTATTTAGTTACTAAATTGATTGTGGGATTGAGGGGTGATTAGACAGATTTCAGAGTCCTTAATGCTTTTTCAACCTTCAACTTTGACGAGGATATAAATGGGGGAAGAAAATGATGTAGAGAGATGACTAGTGGAATAAATTTTGAAGGTAAGATTGATTACTTGTTTAGTTTTACATATAACCAATTTTAATGTACATGGAATTTAGCAAGATTACAGTAATTTTAAAGGTATGTACAAGGTGAGAAAAAATGAACAATGAGAATAAATGGCAATTTTGATAAGTTCTGCTATAAAAATAGGAAGAGAGTAAAGGTAAATAAAGAATGATTTAGGGGCCGGCAGGTGGCGTGGTGGTTAAGGATGCTGGACTCCCATATGACTGGTTGTGGTTTGAGTCCTAGATCTAGTGGCTTTCTCTCTCTCTCTCTCTCTCTCTCTCTCTCTCATTCTTGCTCTGTCTCTCTCTGGTCAAATTAAAATAAATAAATAAATAAATAAATAAGTAAATGAACAAAGAAATTAAATAATTCTTTTAAAAAATAAAAAAAGGCTTAACATCAAACATAAAGTACTTTTTAAGGGGAGGATGTGATTAGCTTTCACATGTTCATATGCCAAAGTGAAATTGTTAATAGAATAGATGAAAGATACAAGTAAGATTACAAAAATGAATGGAAACTCTTAGCAAAGATGTAATAAATATTTATAAAATATGTAGAAGAGTTATTCTTATACATAAAGAGAAAAAGTTTATTGGTGTGTTTTTTGCCTTATAACGTGTATTTTCTTTGTGAAATAAGTTTGATGGAAGATGTTGTTAATTAGAGAACCTGTGCTCATGAAATATCTTTTATGTTTACCTTCATTTCTTACCATTCAGTGTGGTTAAATTAGTGTCCTTTTATTAATTCTGCCAGTGGCAAATTACCAAAGTAATGTGAATCAAAACTGATATAAAGTGATAGAGAACTGGTGTCTCTCTTCCATTTACCTTCTCCCCAACTATAGACATTAGAGACCACTTTTAGATTTCATGGCCTAGAACCTCCTGAGCTCAAATGGATTTGACTTAGCAAAGAACTTTTCATCTTTTTCTACTGAGATTACTGAGTTAAATAAATATTCCCCTGTGAGAATTTGGAAGGAATAAATGGTAAAGGCTGAAACAGGAAAATGAGAGGAGGGAGAGAGAGATATGCTAAGAACATAGGGAAAGTGCCAAACAGTTGAAGAAACAGACAACATATTAAATGGTATACACTGAAATTGGAGTAAGAGAGAGTACATAGGACATGAGAAAAGACCATTTGTATATAATACCTCAATTAAGGAGTATGCAGAAAAACAAGTGTGTTACAGAAAAGAATGGTCAGAAAGGTAGGTGGGCAGGTTGTGCACCAGCAGAAACCCTAAGATTTTCGTAAGATATATATAGAATAGCAGTTTTGAAAAAAGTATTATTTAATGGGGTTAGTTGTTTTTAAAGGTAAAAAGCTTATGGGAATAAGAAAGAAACCATCTGGGAACCAGCAGTTAGCATAATGGCTACGTCACTGAACTCCCACGTAGTCGACCGCGGTTCTCTGACCGGACCCGGTGGCTTAAAACTCACGCCGGGTGTGTGTGCGTGCGTGCCCAAGATCCCGAGAGGAGAATGGAGGAGAAGGGATTGCGGCGTGACCATCCGCTCTGGGGGGTGATTTCTTGCTTTCTGTCTCTATATCTCTCTCTGTCTGGCGAGTGCACGCGCCCTATACCAAAAACCTCTCAAAAAAAAAAGAAACCATCTGATTTATTTTTCCCCTGAGGACACGTTCCACATTTTATTTACATTTTAAGACTAACTTTAATCTCAAAATCACATATCCATACACCTATTTCCTTTTTGTTGACTTCACTTCAACTTAAATGCACAGTTTGTTAAACAAAACTATAAATAAATATCTACCATTTTTGTTACATGTAACACACAGGAACAGCTTTTAACAGAAATTCATTGATTCACCCCCCCCCAACATTTTTTATTATAAATACAGGTATCAAAACAATTCTGAACATCATTTTGATACTACTAGTATTCAGCACTCACACCGCTTCAAAATTAACACTATTTGTGACAATATTCATTGTATGTGCTACTTTAAACAATTTCAACTGCAGCTCTTTTACTAAGTGAGATGGATAAAGCATGCCATTTCTGTTTCTCCTTCTTGAGATTTTTTTTGCTTTTCAGAAACACACATGTTTACAACACTGCCATCTGACACTTCTTGCCATGCCATCTTGAAAACTCGAATTCTATTTCGAGTACTCCAGGCTTACGTTTAAATGTCAGTGCCTTAACAAGAGAAAAAAAAAAAACATTGTGCTGCATTTTCCCTCTTTTTACCTGAAAACATAATGGGTGTACATATATTAAATATAGTTTTACAAATGTCCGATCATGTTTACCAGCTGGAATTCTTTTACTTAATGTGTGGCTATTTGCATTGTGATATTTAATCAAGACATTTATATGAGTAGAAGGTTGTTAAGACAAATTTGAGAGCCTCTAAAATTAATTGTATGTTTGTCCTTCTGGTGGCTGTGGAAGCTTCATGTTTTCTTTGGACATAATTAGATGTTGTAGCTCTTGAAGCATGACTTTAATGGTGTAAGAGTTTTGCCATTTTGCTAACACTGGTATGCTCCATGCATCCACCATCCCACTGGAATTATTTATCCCATTCATACTAATTTTTGTTACAAATCTAACTAATAGAGAAACTTCTGAGTATTTAGGTCCACATTCTACTTTCAGGCTATATATTATGTTTTTATAATTTGTCCTTGGTGGCCCAATAATCATGCCTGTCCACCTTCATCATCTTCAAGGCCCCTGCTAACCATACCATCGCCTACTGCTTTTTGTCCTTCTTTAAGTTCTTCCAACAAGTGAAAATTACGTGAAACTTTAACTTCTGTAGAGACTGCTATCTTCTCCTGCAGCCCCAGAAACCATCTAAATTGATGGCTAAACTTACCAACAAACATCGAGCCATTCCAAGAGAATCATGTGAGCAGAAGCATTGTTACAGTTGGAGAGACGTCAATATAACGTGAGCAAAGCTGGACTTCACTCCTGAGAAGACAATTAAAGAGCACAAAGCGCACTTCCAGGGAGGGGTAAAGAAAGAAAAGGTTTTTTTTTTTTTTTTTTAACTTTTAAATTTGGGAAACTTAAACAATTTGTAGACAAAATGGAAAGTTGTACTGATAGAGAAAAATATTTTAAGACACTGCTATGGACTGAATTGTGTCCCTCTTCCCCAAATTCATGTTGAAGCTCTCGCCCATAATATGATTTTCTATATATTTCTATGTGTGTGTATGAAGTTTTTGCCTTAAGGCACATGTGCTTGCTGAGGAGAGAGAGAGAGAGAGAAGAAAAGTGAGAAATAATTCCCCCTGGCGGGATGGCCATGCCACGATCCCTTCTCCATTCTCCTCTTGGGATGTTGGGTATTCACACACACACGTGCCTGGTGTGAGTTTCAAACCATGTGATCCAGGACTCAAAACGCCTTCAGCCATGTGGTAGTGTGATGTAACCGCTACGCCACCTGCTGTTCCCAGTGTGACTATATTTGAAGATGGAAGATGCCTTTAGGTAGATAAGTGAGGTAAATGAGGTCATAAAGGCAGGACACAAATATGGGACCAGCAGATGGTGTGGTGGTTGAGTCACTGGACTCCCATGTAATCAAAAGGTTTAAATCCTGGATCCCTGGGTATGTGTGCGTGAATGCGTGCCCAAAATTACAAGAGGAGAATGGAGAAGAGATTGTGGCATTGCCATCTTCCCGGGGAGGCTGACTTCTTGCTTTCTGTCTCTCCGGCAAGCACACACACAATTCTAATGAGACTGTTGTGAAAATGGAACCTTCCTGCATTGTTGGTGGGAATGTAAATTAGTGAAGAGCTATGTAGAATTTACTCAAAAAAATTACAAATAGGACTACCACATGAACCAGTAATTCCACTCCTGGTTATTCACACAAAGGACAGAAAATGACTCAGCTGGAAAGACACTTGCACTCCTGTGTTCATTACAGCATTATTCACAATAACTAAGACATGTAATCAACCTAAGTGTCCAACAATTAATGAATGGATTTTTTTTATGGGACACATATACACAAAGGAATACTACTAAGCTATATAAAAAAAATGGGATCCTGCCACTGAATACAAAGTTATTGAATCTAGATGTAATGCTAAGTGAAAAAAAAGTCACACAGAAAGCCAAATACTGCATGTCCTCATTCAATATATATTGAATGTCTGCACTCTGTGGCAGAAATTAAAAGATTTGAAGACATAGATGTAGAGAGAATAACTGTAGACACCAGATACTTTGTAGGGTTGGGGAATGAGGAGTGAGAAAAGAGGGGAATCAATAAAGAGGCATTTAAGACAGGGATGCAAGGAGAGGAAGTAAACAGATTGTGGAACAACATATCAGAACTGAGTGAAAAATAAAAACAGAAATTACCAATCTTATAAAGTTAATGGTACATACCACAGTGTGCAGTTTGTTGACAGTGATAAGAATGGTATTATCCTTGATTTGATTATTGCACAGTGCATGTGTGCTTTGAAAATACATATTATACCCCAAAAAGATGTTCAACCATTAAATGTAAATAAATAAAATAAAATTGAGATCAGCAGATGGCATAAAGGCTACGGCACTGGATGCCCACATGACCAAACATGGTTTGAGTCTCAGACCCGGTGGGTTAAAAAGCATGCAGAGCACTTGTGCATGAATGCTTAAAAACCTGACAAGAGAATGGAGGACAAGGGATTGTGGTGTGGTCATCCCCCTGGGGTATGATTTCTTACTTCCCCTCTCTCTCCAGCAAATGCATGCACCCTATGGAAAAAAACTAAAAAAATAAAAAGAAATAAAACTTTATAAGGAAAGAAAAAAAATTATGCTATGCTATATTTTATTAAGTGTGCAATAGTACTGTGTCTAAAAGAGTGAGGTATATATTTGTTAATTAGTAAATAATTTATTGCTGAAAAATGCTAATGATAATTTTCAGAAAGTTAGAATCCTTTTGCTGGTGGAAGACCTTGTGTTGACATTGATGGTTGCTGACTAACTAGGGCAGTGGTTGCTGAAGGTTGAGGTGACTTGTGACGATTTCTTAAAATGAGGCAATAATAAAGTTGGTTGGATAGATTGACTCTTTCATGAAAGATTTCCCTATAGCATGCAATGCTGTTTGATAGCATTTATCCACAGTAGAACTTCTTTAATAATTTTTTATTTTTGCTCATTTGTAAGAAGCAAATATCTATCCCTTCAAATTTTATCTTAAGATTACAGTAATTTAGTCCATTTTCAGCTTGACTTCTAATTTTAGTTCTGTTGATAACTATTTGACTCAAGAGTCTTAGCTCTTGGACAATCTCTGCTTTCAGCATGTCTTCCTCACTAAGCTTAATTATTGCTAGCTTTTGATTTAAAGTAAGAGATGTACAATTCTTCCTTTCACTTGAACATTTAAAGGCCACTGTAAGGTTATTTACTGACCTATTTAATTAGAATCATGGCATCTCAAAGTAATTTCAATAGTAACATTAAAAATCACTGATAGTGAGACACAGGGATGCTGGTAGAGGGGATTAACAGATTGTGAAACAGCATATCACAACTGAGTGATATCACCATAACAGACATAACAGTAAAGAAAATGTCTGAAATAATGCAAGAATTACCAGAATGGGACACAGAGACACAAAGCAAAACAAAGTGAATACATGTTGGAAAAATGGCACTAATAGACTTGCTTGATGCAGGGCTACAAACCTTCAGTTTCTGCAAATCGCAATAAAATCAGATGTTCCTGGACACTGGAACATAGAGGAGAAACAAAGACTATGCTGGAGATTCCATCTTGAGCAAAACTGTATCAACATTTGTGGTATTCATAACTTTCTGCATGTTGTCAGGGAGATGTGAAAAAGGCAATTACACAACAGCTCTGCTAGTGTTTTTTGTTGTTTTGTGTCTTTATAAAACTGGCCTGGAAAAGTGGGCAAATCATGAAATACACAGTTTGCAACTGTAGTCAATCATTTGCAAAGCATCTTATTTTATATAGGTCGATATAAATAAACATTTGAAAGCTCATTTGAAGTTTAAATTTTTATTAATGAAAAAGAGAGGAGAGAAAAAGAAAGGTATTTTTATAGGATCTTCTCATGCCACCCACAATTTTCCTCCCGTAGCCTCACACTGAGCTAAGATTACAGACTTGCTCCACCACTCCTGGCATATTTAGGTTGGACTGGGATCTGAACATGGGCTTTTCATGTGGATCCGGCATTGTGTAGTGGCATCCTATTTTCTGTACCATAGCTAGGTTTGGAACATCTATTTTATTTGTATTGTGGTGTACTTTACTATCATGTTTGCTTTTTGTTTGTTTGTTTTGAGAGATTTTTGCTATAGGGTGTGTGCACTCTCCAGACAAATACAGAGACAGAAAAATCCCCCCTAGGGGGGATAGCCATGCTGCAATCCATTTTCCTCTACAGATCTTGGGCACACACACACATGCACCTGGAGTGAGTTTTAAGTCACCAGTTCGGGGGCTTGAACCATGGTCTTCTATGTGGAAGTCCAGCAACATAACTACTATGCCATCTGCTGCTCCCCTGTTGCTTGTTTTCTATTTTTAAAGAAAGATTCTAGATTTTCATTATAGCATTTGTATTCTGAGAAGCTGTTGTTTTAACATTTTGAGAACAAATTATTTCAAAAATTGAATAACATTCAAAAATTTTAAGACCAGAATTTTAATTCATTTTACTTAATCTAAAATTACATTTTTAATTATAATTTGAAAGTGTGATGTTAAAATTTATTTCCTCTGGCTTTCTAATAGCCATGTTGAGTTTTTGCTTCAAAATATTTTAGGATTCCACAAAGACTGTGATTTTTTTTTATATTCCTAATAGTGTTAACAAATTGAGTAATCTGCAGCATTTTTTAATGTTATATTCACCTTGGATGATAATTAGAATAAACTTAACCTTTTAGAAAACTTAGTAGACTTATACAATGTCTGCATTTTCAATCATATTTTATTCTGGGGAGAGTGCCTTATGTTAGAAGTCTACTTGACTCAAAAGAAAGGGTTATTTTGTCTTTGAGCACTTTTTCTGCTAGATTTTGTGCCCCAGGGCTGATGCACCTAAGGTCCTCATTGTCAACATCTGTATTATATTATATACAGTGATTTGAGGTCTCTTCATACTTAATAGGCATACCATATTGCTTTCATGTAGTTTCTTCTTTTTCTTCTCCACCCTAAGATCATCCTGCTCTGCTCCTTTGCTTTTTCCCAAAGTCTCCCTTCACCAGTTAATGTGGCTTGGTAAGTCCACACAGTGGTGCTGAAGGGATAGTAAAAAGTGGAGCTACTCATGGTGGGTATGTCCTTTGGAGAATTTCTCTTTCCAAGTAAATGCTTCTTTCCTTTGGAAAGTATTCCTTATTTCTCTCTTTAGATCTTAAAAAATATATTCCATGAGGCCTGCCATTTAAACTCCTCCTGGGATGGATTACAAACCATAAAAGCTCCAGGAAGAAAATTTGAAATAACAAGATAATGTGTAGAAAGACACAAAGCAAGTGGCAGAAAAACTCCAAGGGTTTGAATGTTCAGTAAAACACACCAAAGATTGCCTCTTTCTAGCGTCTTTTGATCTTAAAATTCCAGCAATATTTCTCACCTAATAACACATTTGAAAAGAAATTGCAGCACTTACTGGTTTGGGCTAAGGTGGGAAGAAGTGTCTTGGGAGTGGGCCTACCGTAATATCATTCTGATTTTAATCATGGCTAAAATTCTAAAGAAGGTCAGACACAGAAAAGGAAGCATTTTATGCATGATAAAAAGGCGTTATCTGTTGCCAATCAAATTCTCTGCAAGCCACAAATAATAAATACTTTTATAAGAAGATACTTTAAATATAATGCCCCTAGTTTAGTGTTTTCTTCTTTTGCTATCTTTGGCAACTTTTAAAAGTGAAAAAGATCATTGAAATTGAATAAAGAAGAAAATACTCTATATTCTTTATACAAAACATAACTTGATCATCAGAAATTAGTTATTCAAATTTTCTTTTGCCCCTTGGTCCAAATTAAGACATACAGAAATTTGTGGCATGGTATATTAATACATTAATACATGGTTAATACACCAATTGTTTCTTTAATATTTTTGAAAGCTTCTTATTATCTGGGAACTGTGGTAGGGTTGAATTATTAAAATCAGAATTAAATTAAGAACTATTGGAAAATATTTTTGTACTACATAAAAAAATGCTTCTCTAAGAGAAAGCACAGACCTATTTAAAAGTTTGGCATTTCTCTTGAAAAACAGGGAAAAAAAAGAGAAAAACAATACACAGGGCAAAAAATTGAGTACAAAAGAAAATAAGGGTCTAGCTATGGTGGCACAGGTGATAGGACACTACTGCTTGATACTGGAGTCATATGGAAAAGCCAGGGTTTGAATCTTGGGTCTACCTGAAAATATGAGCACACCACCCATGATCCTGGCTGGTTAGAGCCTGGGGAGAGGTTGGCAGCTTAGCAACACTCTGCCAAGGGATCCTCTCTTTCTCTCTCCCCCCTATTCACTCATGAAATAAATAAGTAAATAAACTTACAAAAAAGAAGAACATGGGCAAAATTGTTTTTTAAAAAAATATTTCAGCATTAAGAATATCATACAATTAAAGATTTGATTAAGGAGCTCAAAGTATATCTATGGTTAAAGAGATGGTCAAAGGAAGGATTAATGAAACTATAGAATATGAAAAATATATTTACTATAATAATTATTATATTGTTATATTATGTATTATTTTGAGCAATGATTATACCTTTTAAGAGAAGCAGCAGCTAACTTAAAAATAATTGCAAACTTGTGAATATATGTTAAAATAGTTGGTTTGTACAAAAATGAAAAATATGAGAAAATAATATTAGCTATATAGTTAGAATTGGCCCAGAGTGTATTATTGATCTGGGAAATCCATTCACAGGGGAAAACAAGAATCTTAATAAGAGTTAAATAAAGGAAATTAAACATTTATGATTAATAAAAACTACTCAACGAGATAAACAATTTAAATAGCAGACTAGCTAGCTATAATAGAAACATAAAAATGATCTGCAATGTAAGTGTATTTCTCAGAATAACACAAAATGAATCCATTTCAGTGACAAAAGAAAATAAGCAACAGCTGAAAATACATGAATTTTAAACATATCAAGGAAAGGCAGTATAAAATATATAAAGAAATTTGTAACTAAAAATGGCATAATATTCGTCAAGATTTAACTCTGTAGACATGATATATTTGGTGAGTGCCAAATTATGCAAATATCTCTTTTACGGCATTTTGTATTTGTTCAAAAAAAACCTTAGGCAAAATATATAAAATGACTGATTGTAAAACAGTAGTAAGATTGTATTATAGTCATTCTACCTTTTAAAAAATCTATTATGCGGGCCGCTAGGTGGCATCGTGGTTAAGGGTCCTGGACTCCCACATGATTGACTGTGGTTTGAGTCCTGGACCTGGAGGCTTGCTTTCTCACTTTCTTTCTCTCTCTCTCTCTCTCTCTCACACACACACACACACACACACACACACACACACACACACACTGTCCCTCTCTGGTCAAGTTAAAATGAACAAATAAAAAATTAAAGATCAATAAAAGAATTACTTTTTAAAAAATTCTATTATGTGCTAGGCATTGCACTGAATTGGACTGCCAGTAGAGGTTTATACATGCAAGGTCCTGAAAATCAGATCCTCTACTTAACTAACTACCTTTTAAAGTACAAAGCAAGACCAAAGGAGATTTGACACTTATTGTAAGAATTTGACTCAAACTCCCAAAAAAAGAATGTCAATGAACAAGATAAGGCTATGTGTACCTTTTTCATCTGGAGAATTTTGATCTGAAGGGCTTAGAAAAAGGGCTAGCCAAAAGTCCCTCTATTTCTGTTCCTAAGCCAAAACTTAATTTTGAATATTTCTGTTTTCAAGTTGAGGGACTAGGGTTAGGAGGTGGGGGTGCAGAGAAACAGAACTAGAACATAAGCTGCAAATTTGCACATTTGCTCACGGGCACATAAAGAACCTGGATTCCAGGCTTTCTGAGTTCTCTGCTTTTCCTGGAATTTCTAGGAATTACAAAAGACAGCCATATAAGCCTTAAACTGCATGGTTTAACTAAATGTTCTTGTCTTGATCAAACATAGCAGTACTTTTCAGAGTGAGTCAAGAAAAGGGAAAATATTAAGTTCCTTTCAAAAGTTAACAGTAAATTTGTAATTTCTAATTACAGATGAGAAAACCAATATAGGTTTATAATTTACACATGCCACTCTATTGTAGCAAATCTCCGCATGAGTTTTTATTCTTAAATCCTTATTTAAAACTTGTGTTCCTATTCCAAAACTCAAGAAAAAGACTTTTGATCACTTGTGGAAATTAAATAATTTGACAAAAACATAAATTCTTTGAGGTTTCATTTAAAAAATATGGATTTGTCTGAAATGTGCGGGACACTGGGATGATGTTGAAAGATACTTCTTCATAGATCTCTTGTGTTTCCCTATTGTTGTGTACCTCCTAAAATTCATGTGTTAAGATTCGATTATGAAGGTACTAAGACAGAATTTAATATCTTCATGGTATCAAAAAGGTATGGCCTTTGAGAGTGGTCAGCTGATTAAGGTGAGACCCCCATGAGTGACTTTTGGTGGATTTATAAGAAAAGGGAAGGAGAAAAGCATTTGTGAAGACACAGAGATACCTGCTTCTGTCCTTTTTCTCTCTTCCTTTCTTCTTTTTTTTAAGAGTTTTTTTCCTTAGGGCATGTGCACTGGCAGGGGGAGTGGGGAGAGAGACAGATACAGTGAACAGGAAAGTGAGAGATCACTTTGAATGGCCACACTGCAATCCTTTCTCCATTCTCCCCCTGGATCTTGGGCACACAGGCACACGTGCCCAATGTGTTTCAAGTCACCGGGTCTAGGACAGAAACTACGGTTGGCTATGTGGGAGTCCAGGTACATGACCACTAAGCCATCTGCTGGCCCCTGCTTCTGCTCTTTCACAATGTGATGCTCCATATGGCCTCGGAACCCCACCGACTGGAAAATCCTTACCAGTTGTGGCTTCTGGACATAAGGCCTGAAAAGCATGAGCTGAATCAAAGTCTATCTCTTAAGTTATGCAGATGTAGGTATTTTCTGTTATTAGTAATGGAATGAGTAGAATAGACTTATAAACACTTTACTATTATTATTATGTAGTTTTTGTTCTTGCTATAAGGTTGTATGAGCTTAACAGAGAGAGGATAAGAATGAGAAATCACTTTCCAAGGGGATGTCTATGCCACAATCCCTTCTCCTTTAGTTCCCTCTCAAAATTTTGGTCATACATTCAAACATACTTGGCATGATTTTTAAGCCACTTGGTCTAGAACTTGAATTCAGCAGTCAGCAATGTGGAATCCAGCACATCTCTATGCCACCTGTTGGCTCCAACATTTTAAAATTTTAAACTAAAAAATACACTCACATTGTTTAAACATTCAAAATTATAAAAATACAGGGCCAGCAGGTGGTGTGGTAATTAAGGCACTGGACTCCCACATGGCCAACTGTGGTTTGAGTCCCATACCTGGTGATTTGAAATGCCAGGTACGTGTGTATGTGTGTGTGTGTGCCCAAATTCTTGAGAGGATAGTGGAGGAGAAGGGATTGCAGAGTGACCACACCCCTTGGGGGCATAATTTTTCACTTTCCCTCTTTCTTTCTCTCTTTCTCCAGTGAGTTCGCACCTTCTGGCAAAAATCTAAATATATGTGTTTGTGCCTGTGTATGTGTGCGTGTGTGTATAGTGATGTAGATAGGTTCAAATATATATTCCTATTCCAAATATATATTCTTATATTCAAATATAGATTCCTCTCTTGTTCAGTTTCTATCCTCTTCCTTCAACAGGTAATGTTGGTCATTTTTTTTTAGCATCATACAGACTTTCTAATTTTAAAAATACATGTAGAAACCAAAGCAAATATCTATTTTTCTCTCCTTTTCTTAACAAAATTACTGAATGCCCAATTGGATATTGTGCATTTTTTTTCACTTACTATAACTTGAGACTTTTTTTTTTAGATATGTTTTGCTATAGGGTACATGACAGAGAGAGAAAGTGAGAAATCACCCTCCCCCCCTGGAGTGGGGATGGCCACATGCAATCCCTTCTCCACCATTCTTCTCTTGGGATCTTGGACATGCATGCACTCAGCATGAAATTAAGCTGCTAAATCCAGGACTTAATCCACAGTCAACTATATGGAAGTCCAGCGACGTAAATAACCATTATGGCATCTGCTGGTTGAGATATTTCTACTTCAGTACATAATGAGTTTGCTAAATGTTTGTTACCACTGTGTAATATTCAAATGTATGGATATAGCATAACCTAGTCTCTAAAACTCCTGTAGTTTTCTTTGTCTCAGTAAATGGATACCCTATTCCATTTGCTATAAACGGCTTAGTGTCATGCTTTACTTCTTCAAGGACCACATCCAATTCTTCCACAACTCTTGTTGGCTCCACTTTCAAAATAGAGTCATGATGTGCTTGATGGCATTTTGATCAAACATGGACTGCAAATTCCATTGTGGTTCCATAAGATTATAATGGCTCCAACTTTGCCTAGAGATGTTGTAGCCATCAGAAGGTCATAACCCAATGCATTGCTTGTGTTTGTGGTACTGCTGCTGTAAATAAAGCTATTGTACTGCCAGTTATATAGAAGTGTAGCACAAATGCTTCTGTATAGTACATAATACTTGATGATGATGACTGGTTTGTGTATTTACTGTAGTATCCTTTTAGCATTATTTTAGATTAAACTCCTCATACTTAGAAGACAATGTTCACAACAAACAATATGCTGTGTTATGCCAGCAGCAGTCTCATATATCTCATGTTTAGAATGTCTCTTAATTGCACCATTTCCCTTAAAGACCTTCCAATGGGACAAGATTTGGCAGTGGAAAATAGTAACATTGGTGATCCTGATTCTGTGCAGGCCTGGACTAATGTGTATGTTTGTGTTTTTAGTTTTTTTTTTTTTTTTTTTTTTTTGAGAAGTTTTTGCTATAGGGCGCATGCGCTCGCCAGACACACAGAGACAGAAAGCAAGAAATCACCCCCTTGCCCCCAGGGGGGATGGCCACACCACAATCCCTTCTCCTTCATTCTCCTCTTGGGATCTTGGGTACGCACACACACGCGCCTCACGTGAGCTTAAGCCACCAGGTCCGGGATTTGAACTGTGATTGACTACATGGGAGTCCAGCGACATAGCCATTACGCCAACTGCTGGTCCCTGTGTTTTTAGTTTTTAACAAAATAGTTTATGAATTTTAAAAAAAGAAAAAGCAATACATTTCAAATAGAAAAATCTTCCAGAATAAAAATTTGAAGAAAATGTTTTTGTTTATTGGGAAAATGTGATTTTCTTTTTAAGCTAAGTATTATTATAAAAGAGTGAAAAGGTTTAAAAAAATTAAAAAGATTATAAAGTAAAAAGTTACAGCAAGCTATGGTGAATTTATTATGGAAAAAGAAAAATATCTGTCACAAAGCATGCATTGTTTCTCCCTCAGGACTTTGATGTAACTATTTTTCCATTATGGAAGTACCCAGAGTTTATTGATAATAAATATAGTGATGGTAATTAATTAGCCATTTACTCTTAGCTAAATATATTATATATGTTTTATTTAATTGTTATAATAATCTTATGAAATTGGTATTATTATGTCTCTCTGATACTTGAGGAACAAGTGGCAAAAGTTATTAAGTAATTTGACCAAGACCATCCAGCTGGGAAGTCACTGACAGGGTTGTAGTTTAGGTAAACCTCTGTCAAAAGCCTGTGCTCTTAATTAGACCACGTGCATAGATACAAATGATAAATGTCAATTAATAATATTAAAATACTGTTATGGAATGAATGAGAATGCATCTACATTCAGATTAAAGATAAAAAACAAGATGCAAAGTTTTTTTCATATATCTGGGGCTAGCAGTGCAGGGGTCTGTAAAGCATAGACAGTCTATTTATTGATGACATGACCTGCAAATGTTAACCACTTGACAGGTAGAAATACAGCTCCTGATCCAATGTTAATGTAATAAATTTAAATGCTACCGAACATTACTTTGGTTACTGCAAACCAAAGGTCTGCAGTCATTTGCATGAAAAGTATAAATAAGGGTTTTTGACTTACATGTTGTTGCGGGCATAAATTCAGTTTACTCTTTCTAAAAGGCAGAACTTGGCTATGAACATTAAAGATGACTTGTATGACCATGTTAATCTTTCCGCCTCATATTTCAATTTTTATGGGACCTTTATTACTAAATAATATATCTCCAAGCTCGCCTTTTGTAGCTCTGCTGCCCATTACTTGCCTAAACTACACTCTGTCATTACTTATAGCAGTTTTATGCCTCATATACTGCACAGCCCATGATGGCTGTCTTCCTAATAAATTCTTCATCACTTTCAATATAATCATCTGCATTGCAGCTTCATTAATATCCTTTCATTCAAAGATCCAGGTAGGCAGCATCCCGCTGAGTAAAAGGCTTTAAAAAAATTAATTAGGCCACAGGAACCTGCTTCTGGGCTTTAGTCAATGTCAAGAAATAATGCAGTTGCTTTTAGAATACCGGTGACTTTTGAATAACAGATTAATTAGGAACATCCTTATATGGAGGAATAAATGGAGTATTCATGACAGGATTTTCACTGCAACAATAAAATGCAAAAACTCAATACTCAATCAAGTTTAAACATAACCTTGTTACCTTGATGTGTGCAGGTTTCTGAGTCTCAGAAACATTCACTAAAGAGTATGTGAAAGATTCTCTCATTGTGCTCTTGCCAGAACTTTTCCATTTAAAATGAACCCACATATCTGTGGCTCTATCTACTATAGTAATTGAAAGTAATGCTCTCAAGAGTTTTACCTTATATCCAAGATGCCCTGATTTACTGTAGTCATTATTTGGGAGCAGAATTCTTATCATCTAAATTGCGCTTGAATTGAGAGCCAACACTTCCTTTCTCTTTTCTCTCAAGTAGTATCTTTTATTTATTTTTCAAATCTATTCCATGAGCAAGACAGTGAGAAGGAGAGAGAGACAGCATCCTTGAAAGGTTCTTGTTACTGCTAAACACAGCCGGTCAGCTCTGCAGTGTAGGCATACACATCCCGGTCATAGGCAAACACATCCCCTCAGCAAAGTCTCTGGACGGACACTGGCAACTAGCACTATCTTCTACCGCTGCACCATGTAATTAGGTAGTATCTTAATTTTGTTTGGGTGGAGTGCCAATGCTAAAATACTTCATGATTACTAACTCTCAGATGAGAAGGAAGAGAGAAAATTATCTTTAGGCCTCAATTAGAAAATACATTGAGACTAGGACCAACAGTTGGCGTAATGGCTATGTCATTGGACTCCCATGTAGTCAACCACCGTTCAAGTCCCAGACCTGGTGGCTTAACCTCATGCCAGGTGCGTGTGTGTGTGTGTGTGTGTGCTCAAGATCCCGAGAGGAGAATGGAGGAGAAGGGATTGCAACAATGGCCATCCCTCTGGGAGGTGGGGGTGTAATTTCTCCCTTTCTTTCTCTGTCTCTCCATCTCTCTGTCTTTCTGGTGAGTACACATGCCCTATAGCAAAAACCTCTCAAAAGAAAAAAAAATACATTGAGAAAAAGAAAAGAAAATCTCATATGAATAAAAACTCAGGATTGAGTAGGTAGTGGCAAGGCAGATGTGATACTGTTTAGGGTGAACCCCAATCTGACTAACAAAAGGAAATTAATATTTTTTCATAAAAGAGTTGTGCAATTTATAATATATTTTTTTAATCTTAAATTTGTTTTTATTTATTTCTTTTATGAGAGTGGGAAATAGAGAGAGGGAAGGGTTTTCACACCCAGATCCTACCTGCAGCCTCCGCCAGCCCAGACCATGAGCACACGCGCAAGCCCAGTGTTCTCAGGGAGAACTCAAGACATGAACCTAGCATCTTCTCATGTGGTCTTAACATCACAGAGCATTGTGTCATTGCTATGTCATCACAGTTGGCCATTAATATCAGCTTAAGAGATGACTTGTTAAGGAAAATGCCATTTAGATTTTTAAATTTGTATGTAAGAACTTTTAGACAATGAGACTATATGTCATAATTTTAAAACTTGAATGTGACAATAACAATTCAATAAGTACATTTTTGCATATTTACACGATACTTTACAGAAATGAGTATGTAAAAATTCCATCTGTACACAAAAATATGAATGGGGATCATAAACATGCTAACCAAAAGGATACAGAACTTCAAAAACAGAATTTCTACATGATTCTATTTATAGAAAGTTCAAAACTAAATACATAAATAAAAAAAACAGGGAAAACTGATCTACTCTACAACAGTAGCTCCCAGAAACCACTTATCTGATTTCAGACTCTATTGTTTTGCCTTTCATACAATGTCGTGTAAATAGAATCACATATCATGTAGCTTTTTGTATCTGGGTTCTTTCCATAATATGTTTGAGTTTCATCCATGTTGTGCATATGGATGAAACATATATGGAATCTGGGTTTACCTGGTGCTCAGTTACCTCATTGTATATTTACACCATGATTTATTTATCTACAATAATTACTTATTGATAAATGTTTGACTTCTTTCTAGTTTTTGGTTATTATGGATAAATCTACTATCAGCACTTCTGTAGAGGTTTTTGTGTGGACTTGTGTTTTCTGTTCTCTTGGGTAAATATCCAGGACAGGGATTACTGGATCCTATGATAAGTATATATTAAACTTTAGGAGAAATGGTTGAACTCTTTTCTGAAGTGCCAAAGTTGTAACAACTTGTATCCCTTTTAGAAATGCATATAATTTCTAGGTGCATTATGTTTCACAGCAACTGTATTTACTTTGCAGTATTATGTCTTT
Source organism: Tupaia belangeri chinensis (assembly GCF_000334495.1). Taxonomy (NCBI): domain Eukaryota; kingdom Metazoa; phylum Chordata; class Mammalia; order Scandentia; family Tupaiidae; genus Tupaia; species Tupaia belangeri. The sequence continues at coordinate 245,305 of NW_006209652.1, forward strand.
TTATTTTTAATTTAGTTTTAAAAAGTTTTGCCGAAGGGCATGTGTGCTTGCCCAGGGAGAAGCAGAGAGAGGGGGAAAAGTGAGAAATCGCCCCAAGGGAGAATGGCTATGCCACAGTCTCTTCTCCATTCTCCTTTTGGATTTTGGGCATGCACACACTTGCACTTGGCATGTTTTTCAAGCCATGTGGTCAGGACTCAGACTGTGAAGTCGGCAATGTGGAATCCAGTGCCTTAACGCTGGCCCATCTTTCTATTTTTAATTTCTGTTTTATATTTCTTGTTTGATTCTTTTGTGATTAGAAAATCTACTTTTTTTTGCTTCGTTGATTAAATTTATTCAATGGCTGAGAATATAGTCCATCTTGGTCAGTGAAAGGTCAAGTTGTTCTTGGGTAGTTGCCTTATATATGTCAGTGGGTCAATTTGATTGATACTGGTGTTCACACCTCCTATACCATTACTAATATTTTTCTTTAGCTCTTTTGTTTGGTACACACACAATTAGGATTGTTATATTTTCTTTATGAGTTATCTCCTTTATTATGTTGGAATGTCCATTTTTATATCTGGTAACACCTCTGATTTTGGTGTCTCTTTTAGGTAAATGGAGTCATTCTAGCTATATCTTTTAGAGGCAGTTTTTTTGTTTTTAAGGTTTTTGCCATAGGGCACATGTATTCGCTGGAGAGACAGAGAGACAGATAGAGGGAAAGTGAGAAATCACTCCCCCACATGCACATGGGATGGCCACACCACACTCCCTTCTCCTGGGATTTGGAGCACACACTCACAAGTGCCTGGTGTGATTTTCAAGCCGTCAGGTCCAGACTCCAATTGTAGTCAATCATGTGAGAGTTCAGTACCTTAACCACCTTGCCACCTGCTGGCAACTGGAGATAGTTCTTATAGTTATCTCTGCCTTTAAACTGGGTGGTTCAATCTTTACATTTACAAAGATTATTATAATTCAATTTAAATCCACTATTTGCTAGTTACTTTCCATATATTCCATCTTTCCTTTGTTATCTTTCTCCCTCTTTCCCTTTCTGATGTGAACTAATTAAGCGCCTCTTATTTTTCTATTTTATCTCCACTATTGGCTTGTTAGTTATACATTTATTTATTTATTTATACCTCCAAGATTTATAATACATACCTTTAACTTATTATAAGATTCCTTTAAATAATACACAACTCAATGTTTGATATTAGATATATTTGCATCTTCTTCATCCTATAAAGTATATTATTTTTGTCATCTATCTACTTGTAATTATTTACATATTTTTGACAGATTTTTGCTATAGGGCACATGTGCTCACTGCAAAAACAGATAGATATAAAGACAGAAAGTGAGAAATCATCCTCCAGGGGGGATGGCCATGCTGCAATCCCCTCTCCACCGTTCTCCTCTCAGAATTTTGGGCATGCATGCACACATGCCTAGTGTGTTTCAAGCCTGCATATTCAGGACTCAGACAGTGGAGATACATATGGGAGTCCAGAGCCCAACCACTAGGCCACCTGCTGGCCCATACTTCTAATTATATTGTAAATCTCACAATAGTTGGTTAGTAGTTTAGCTCTATACAGCAAATTATTATTTAAACTGATTAAAGATTATAAAAACTAATATTATAAATAATTGCTTTATTTCTATAGACAATTTCTAGTGTTCTTCCTTTCTTTGTGTAGATCTAGTTTTTCATATGACATCATAATTGTTTTGATTAAAGAATATTCTTTAATATTTTCTGTTTTACATAAGTATTCACAATGAATTTTCTCAGATTTTATGTGTGTAGAATTACCTTATTCCACCCTGATATTTTAAGATTATTTTCTTGCTGAGTGTGAAATCCTTGGTTGAATATTTTTGGTTTTGTTACATACTTAAAATATTAGTCTTTTATCTTCCTGCTTGCATGGTCTCTGATAAGAATTCTACTTAATTCCTATGTTTGTTCATTTTTATGTAACTTTTTTTTTTCTCTTATTTTTAGTCTGTTGTTTATCTTAGCTTATTTAGGCTACTATACCAAACTATAATATCATAAATGAGGTAACTTATTAACAACAGATATTTTTTTCCTCACAGTTTTTGTGACTGGGAAGTCCAAGATAACATGTTGGCAAATTGGTTCTAGAGAGACCCATATCCTAATTCACATATAGCAGGTTTTGGCTATAACCTCACATGGTGGAGAGCAAAGGGAATTTTTTGGAGCCTCAGATTCCTTCCATGATGATTTTCCCTTCATGACTTAATAACTTCCTGAAGTTCTCCCTCTAAATACCTTCATGTTGGTACTAGGGTTCAACATATGAGATTGTGGAGATGCGAACATTCAAATCTTAGCTCTGCTTTCAGATTTCCTCTTAGTCTTTGATTTGACAGTGGAGTGGTGTATGTGTGTGTGTGTGTCCTGCTTTTCTTTAGCTCATGCTAAAGCCTTTTAATATTTTCTACTATCTCCTGTTTCTTTTTCTGAATTGAAGCTTTCCTGTTCTGTATGACTTCTGGAAAACTCTCAACCATTTTCTACTTTAGATTTCTTTTTTTGTTTTTTAAATTCCATTTGCCATATGTTTAAACCTCTTTCCCATCTCATGTCTAGTCTTTGTAATTTCTTTTGCTTCACTCAACTTGAATTATGCTTCCAGTTCAGTAATTTTTTTCTCAAGATTTAAATTGTGTTATTTAATTTTTCAAGTTCTAGAAGGATAATTGTGATTATTTTTCACGTTTGCCTCATCTTTTTTTAATACTCTTAAGTCAGGAGATTTATCTGGTCTGTACCAGGCATTTGTCATATAGTTAGGATACTTAAATGACAAATAAAAACAGAAAAATACAAGATCTTTGTCCAAGAATACAGAGTGGGATAAGACAGACAATAAACAATAAAGATAATGCATGAGTCCATTGATGGTGAGAAGCGTCATGAGAAGAGAAAACACACACTAAAGCAGGAGCACAGTATAGTGTATAGACAATGCTGTTGCTGAGAGATAGTTGTCATTTTGGAGCGTGGTCAGAGAAGGTGTCATTAAGAAAATGATATTTGAGCCAAAGTCTAAAGAAGTGAGGAAGTGAAGATGTGGATATCTGGACGAAGACAGACTCAAGGGGTATTATTAGTCAACACAAAATTTCTCAAGTGAGTCAAAGAAAGAAAGGAGGCCAGTACATGGAGCATGTATATGAGTACGGAAAAAACACGAGAGGAGTAAAGGTACCCAGACTACTTCAGGCTGCGTAGGTTATTGGGAGGACTTCAGGATTGCATTTTGAGAGATCAGAACTATCATAGGATTTAAACAGAAGAGGTGACCAATCTGAGATATATATATATATATATATATATATATTTAAATTATCACTCTGGACTCCGCTCTCAAAATAGACAATAGAAATTAAGTGTGGAAATGCAATTATTCTTAGTTCTTGTTTTTTGGTTTTTGGACTTTTTAATATATTTTTTGCCATCATGCGTGTGCTCTCCCAGGAGAGACAGAAACAGAGGAAGTGAAAAATACCAGTCCCCACCCCCAGGAGGGATAGCCGTATCACATTACCTTCTCCTGCATTCTCTTCTTGAAATTTTGGGCATGCATACACATTTGTCTACTGTGTTTTTCAGTTTACTAGGTTTGAGACTCGAAGAAAAGAGTTGGCCATGTGAGATCTAGAGCCTTAACCACCATGCCAACTGCTGGCCGGTTTTTGTTTTCATTTGTGTTTTTAAATGTTTTTGACACACATATTTTGTATTTATTTTTCTACAGTCCAATATCTGAAATCATTGTTGGTGTATTTGTTTTAACAGTTTATTGACTCTTGCTTGTACTGCTTTGCTTTCTTGATGTTTTGTGATTTGGAATTATAAATGCATTGCTGGAAGTGGAGGTTTATCTGTGTATATACCAGGCAATCAACATCCTAAATATGGATGCTAGGTGCTGATTTGTCACTTGATCTCAGATTCATCATTACTAACAGACATCTTTCCCCTTCTCCTGGAACACAGTAGACTTCCTTGTATTCCATATGACTCGTAGCCACTCCCACCTGTGTATCTGTGTATCTGCCCCTTTGGAATAAAACAGTGTTTGGCTGCAGCAGGAGAGGGATGCATGCAGCTCATAGTCAAGCATTGTCTACTGTAAGGGACCTCCTGGTTATGGAAGACCAATACACTGTTTTTCTTACAGCTCTTCTTACTGCAACTGAAGAATTGCTCCAAGCAGTGCCTTATAAATTGTGTTTTCTGTGGTGACTCTGAATCTGAGAACATGCAGTGGGCCAAAGTCTGTGGGCTCTTACTTCTAGTGATTGACATTCATATGATCTTTGTCATTTTCCATTTGGTGGGTGTTCTTACTTAAAAGATTGGTAGCTGTGTCTTCACCAGCTCTCTAATAAAGATTTATATTCACAGTCCCACACTCTCTAGTAAAGATTTACTTTTGCAGCTCACATGCATCTCAGCAAGTTATTAACCCAGGACAAATTTAATTTGTTGGTTTAGGGTTTCTTAAATCACAGTGCTAGTATGTTATCTTTCTTTGCAATAAAGCAAAAGAGATTTTTCTAGTTCTTATTTTCTCAGAGGCCCTGTTTTTGTGTAGGCGTCTACATTCTGGTCACACTCTAAATAGGTCCAAGACTTTGCCTCTGGGCCCTGGGTTTATTCGCATTTAAGTACATTGATTTCAGGAGTCAACTCATACCTCAGGAAACATATGGCTAGAACTTCAGTTTCCTACACTAGTTTCCGTTCCCTCTTAATTTTTATCCCCAGGAGGTTTTATTTTTGTACCAGCTCAGCAATGCTTTTTAAAGAGTATTTGCTTCATTTTATGTCTGTTGTTATGCAAAGGTCTGGTAAGAGATTTTATCTGCTATATTGGAAAAAAAAGACTACTGTAAAAGTTATTTTAGACTCAGCTGAGGTGGCACAATCTACTAAGATACTGCTGCTTAGAAGCTGAAGCCACAAGAGAGCCCCAGGGTTGGTTTCTTGTCCAACCTAAATAGCTAGATGTGGTGGTTTCTGCCTGCTTGTGATCCTAGCCACCTGGGAGGCTGGAACTGGAGGATAATGACATGCTGAGACCCTGTTAAGCATCAGTTAAATTCTCTCACAAATAAAAATTAATTCACTGACTTTAAAAAATTATTTAAATGTTAAAGAGGATTAAATGAAGAATGAACACACTCAAACATAAAAATTAAAGTGAAAATAAAACAAAACACCTAGAAATATAAATGATGAAACAAAAAGTAAAAACTGAAGATCTTTTTTATTTATAAAATTCAAGGAAATAAAAATATTTATATACATTCATCAATAAATATAAAAAGAATAAGAATATGTGCTAAGATAATAGAATACATTCTTCAGTATTAAAACTTTGAAAAAATACTCTATATGATTTTAGTTTGGAGGAGAATTGTTACTACATGACAAAATTTATAGTAAAATAATTTTGTCTATAAATTTTCTAACTTTTGCTTCTATATATATAATTTAAGTTTACAGAGTTAGACTGCTTGAGTTTAACTCTCTGCTTTATCATATTTCTATTTATGTGACCTTTAAAGTATGCTTAATTACTCTTCAGTTCAGTCTCCTCATAAGAAAATAATATTTGTAATATCAACCTCATAATTTGTTTAGGAGAATGATGAGATAACATAAAGCTATCAGCCAATTTGTGGTACATTCTAAGTATAATAAGTAAACGTTAATTATTAATTAATTTAGAGGATAAGAAACCATTTAATATTGGTAGCAAATACCAGGGACTCACACTTCCATACACACTTAGACACACTTGTACCAAGGTAAAGAGGAAGAGAATCAACTGGCTTTCTGCTCTGATCTCTTGAATGTTGCTGCTGAGTCCCTGAGATTTAGCTGTAGTGGCAAGCTGTCCAGTTGGGAAGCTTCAGTGATAGCAACATGGCTTTCTCCTAAATTTCTGACAGGGCTAAAAGTCTGTGAATGTCATAAAATCTTTGTTTGCTGTTTCTCCAGCACTCTGTTGATATGTTTACCACTTTGGATCAAGGAGTAGGATAAGGGACATTTGCATCTCTTCTTTGAAACAATTGTTTCCTCAAAGGAGAACTTCAAATATTCGTCGACAAAATACTCATAAGAACATATTAGTTCAACATATTCTCTAGTTGAACTAATGTTCCTCCATGGTCAATGTCTTTATCTATATTCTGCTGCCTTGGCAGAATATCTGACACTGGCTCATTTACAAGAAAAGAGATTTATTTTTGCTCACTGTTCTGGAGGTTGGGAAGTCCAAGATTGGCCAGTCATATTTGGCCACGGTCACATGCTGCTTTAACACATGGCAAAAAAGTTTAAGAGCTTGTGGGTGCATGTTAAAGAGAAAGGAGAGGGGCTGAGTTTGTTTTTATAACAGACTGCTTTCAGGGTAATTAATCCACTTTTGTACGAATTAACTTTCTCCCAAGTGAATGGTATCCATCCATTCATGAAGGTGAAGCCCTCATGACCTACTCATCTCCTTTTAGGCCCCATCTCCCAATGCTGTTGAACTGGGACCAATATAATTTTTTTTTTTGTTGGGGGAAGGAGTATGGGAGTACAAACTATATGTGAATGATAGCACTCAGTCAGCTCCATTTGTTGATTCCTTCATTCATTGTGTTATATAAACTTTTCTATAGGTCATGATAATATGATAATAAGCCCTAACATGTGACTAAAATTTTAATTGTCCTTTCATTCCAGTTAGTTATTGAAGCAAACACAGTCTGTTCCCTTTTCAGGTCTTAGTTTTATGTATTCGTTGATTCTTCTTTTACTATCTACTTATGTCTAGATTCTAAGCATTATTATGAGATGATACTTTGAACTGTGGTGGAGTTATATTCTGCTTCAAAAGCAATTATTTGCTATATCTACATTTCCACGGAATAGCAATCCAACGAATGAGCAATGCTGTCAAGAACAAATAAACAAAAAGCAAAATAACAAGTCTATCTCTTTTATGTTCATTTTACAATTTTCATCCTGGTACCTCATGCTAATCTGTGTGTTTAAATGCAGTTGCCACATGCTGTGGAATCTTTTCACAATATAATTGTTAATGGAAGCTCTAACAGTTAACAAGAAATAAAAACAAAACTTTATTAGGAAATAAGACATCATTAAGAACCAGAAGCCACTGTTGTAAGCAGACAAAACTTTACACTAAGATGCAAAAAGTGTTTCTTTTTTTAATTATAGTTCTAATTGAACATGAACTGTTTCTGTTTAAATTGGAATCTATAATAGATCTTCTTGGGGAATCTATATTTGTAAATATTACTCCTGTGAGAATTTCCTACAATACAATTGTTAAGGGAAGATAGAGTCTACTAAAAATGCAAGTTTGATGTCTTTTATTGCACTGTAAGATCCTTATTAAAAACAAAACACTTACACTCTAAACTTCCTCTTTCCACTTACCCTCTAAACTTCCTCTTGCCCTCTCCAGCTGTCTCTCTAGATAGTTCTTGTTTTCCACAATGAAATGTATTAACAAGATTGGCTACTCTGTGCTTCTTTATTTCCACTTCCTCACCTTCCATTCCTTAATTTATTAGCTCCAGTATGGCACCTAATCCCAGCATTTCAACAAAGGAGCTCTGACCTAGGTCACAATGACTTTTAGGTCACTAATTCCTAGGGCTATTTTTTTTTTTCAGGTCTTAAGTGATTTCTCAGTAACATGCAACATAATTAACCACTCCCTTCTTTTTTTTTTTTTTTTGTTCCTTTTTTTTTCTTCCCTTCTTTTTGAAAGACTTTATTAGACTTATTGACACCAAACTCTATGGTTTGACCATTCCTTCTATTTCATCTTCTTTACAGTTTCATCTTCTAAGCCAGAAATGTCAAGAGATTCTTAACATAGAGGACTCTACACTTGGATCCTCATCTCATATCTCTTACCTGAGCTTTAGAGTCACATATTCTTTGTTTCCTTGAAATCTTTTTCTTTTTTTTTTTTAAAGTTTACCTATTTATTTCTTTCATGGGCAAGCAAGAGAGACAGCTATCTCAACAGGGTTCTGATGCCACAATCTTCTCCCAGTCTCAATAAATCCCAGATCTTGGGCACATATAATTGGGATTCTCCCAAAAAAATCTCCCTCACATTCCTCTCCTAATTTATCTGTAAGTGCACTTGATGTTGTCAAATCTCACCACTACTGACTACTCACCTCGCTAATCCACCGTCATCATCCTTTCCTGAATAGATAGGATTTACTGCGGAAGTGTCCTCCACCCAGTGAATGTCTCCAATTCCACATTTACTTTGAAACCAAAAAATATTTAATAAATGTAAATTTGTCAAAATGACCCTCTTTATACTACCTTGCAGTTTGTTAATAGTTTATCATTAAACTTGGAACATAGCTGAAAGTTAGCCAAGAAGGTCCTCCATAGACTGGCTTTTGATAGTATTTCCAGTTTTATTTTTCATGTGTTTTTCCAGGAATACTTTCAGACTTTAATTAGTTCTTATTCACTATCAAAAGACATCGCTTGGACTGGCAGGTGGCATGGTATAATTAAGGTGCTTCAACAATGTATCATACATATTAATTGACAAATCTGAGCCATACTTTTAGATGGGATTGAAAAACAGACTCTTTCAAGGAATCTCCAGCACTCAAATAAGACTTGTTGTTCCATGTAAATGATCAGAATATAGGAACTAAAATATGAGAATGGATAAGTGTTGAGAGTTTACAATGTACAGGACACAGAGGTAAAAGCTTAATAGGTATTTAACTTTTTAGGTCCTCAGATCCAGGATGTGTTGTATGTTACTATTATTCGTCTCTTATAAGGATGCAAAAACTCAGGGTTAAGTAACCACAAATCACAGAGTTAGTAAGTGATGAAGTGATAAAGTCAGGATTTGAACCCATTTGTGTGGCAGAAAGAGGTATACCATATCCATAATAGAAAGGAAAATATTTTGTAATATGATTAGGTAGCAAAAGATCAAAGACAATTATACAGAATTTTCCACAGTCAAGATGGCCCATAAGCTTCAGACAACTCTGATGACTGTAAATGCCACAGAGTAAACAGAGAAAGTAACCTCAGAATGCAGCCTGGAAGGGCTTTTGCACAGCAATCTGGGACAAGTTGGCACTGAGTAGTGGACTGACATTTGAGATGCAGGTGCAAGCATAGACATCTTAGAGGACAGCTTGGTATACAGATTTACCAAAGATGAGATACACTACTCCAACAATGTAGCATCTTATCAAGCTATCTAGAACATAGCATAAATGGTAGGAAGTGACTGAGATAAACTTCAATACTTGGAGAGTATGGGGATTTGAAGGAAAATTTAATTTCCATAGAAAACTAAGAAATGATTTTTTATTTTTTAAATAATAATTTTATTTTATTTACTTAATTACATATAATCATTGTATATATTTACAGCATACAATAGGAGTTCTCAAAGCACGAATATGTTACATGTCAAGCAAGTCAAAGATGTTACCATACACAATGTCTTTCTGTTAAGTGTTATCTGTTGTTTCTTTTTTTCTCCCTTGAGTTTCTTCCTTCTACTCACAACCTCCCACCCTCTGCCATGCAGTCTACAGTATCTCTTCTTGCTGTTTCTGCTACTACATTTTCCAGTCTTTCTGTTTCTGCCATAAAATGCAGACATTCTGTTTATATTGAGGGCTGACATATAAAATTCATCTTTCATAGTCTGGCTCCCTTCACTTAGCATTAAATCTACTATGTTTATCCACTTTATATCAAATGACAGGATCTCCTTTCTGTTGGTAACTAAGTAATATTCCATTATATATGTGCCACACATTTTCAATCCAGTCATTTGTTCTTGGGCACTTAGGTTGATTCTATATCTTAGCAATTGTGAATATTGCTGCAATATATGTGGATGTGCAAGTGTCTTTCCAACTCAGTGTTTTTCTATCCTTAGGGTAGATACCCAGGAATGGAATTACTGGATCATATGGGAGTTCTGTGTGTATGCCTTTGAGGAACCTCCATATTGTTCTCTACAGTGACTGCACTAATTTACATTCCCACTAACAGTGTAGGAAGGTTTCCCTTTTACCACAGCCTTGCTAGTATTTACCTTTCTTTTCTTTCTTTCTTCTTATTTTATTTTTATCATAGCCATTCTGACTGAGGTTAAGTGGTATCTTATTGTGGTTTTGATTTGCATTTTCCTTATGATTAGAGCTATTGAACATTTTTTCATATGCCTTTTGGCCATTCATAGTCTTCCTTGGAAAGTTATCTGTTCAGCTCAATTTCTTACTACATACAATCATTGCACATCTTTGGGATGCATTGTACTTATAGGGTGCCATATGGTTTTCCAAAGTGTGTACACAGTTTGTAATAATCAAATCAAGGGTATAAACATATTCACTATCTTCAACATTGAACATTACATCATGTTGTGTACATTTAGAACTAGTTCTACGCTTTTTTAAAAAGTATATATTGAAGGGCCACCAGGTGGTATGGTGGTTAAAGTGCTGGACTCCCACATGTCCAAGCATGGTTCAAGTTCTGGACCTGGCAGCTTGATTTCTCACTTTCCCTTTCTTTCTCCTGCTGTCTCTCTGGCCAAATTAAAAAATAAACAATAATAAGAAATAAAATAAATATTTTTTAAAGTATATATTGAATTGTCAGTGACATTTTTTACTCTAACATGGCACACTGTTTTATAAACTCTTGTAAATGTTTACAGGTACCGTTTTGTCTCTCAGTTTTTCCTGAACCCATACTGTCACCTTGTGCAGTTGATAGTGCTTACCATTATTCTCTCTACTTCTATGCTACTAGAACCTTTCACTTCTCATGAAGAGTGGAGACACCCCACATATATTAATCAAGGATACACGGTTGTCTTTCGTGGCTTGGCTTATGTCACTTAGCATTACATCTTCTAGGTTCACTCACTTTATCTCAAATGACAGGAATTCATTGTTCTTTATGGCTGAGTAGTATTTACAGTCTCATTTAGGGACTGAACTTTATAGTGTTTAAAAAGGGAAATATGATTATATGCTTCATAACAACATTTTGGTTAATGATAGGCCTCATATTTAATGTTGGAACTGTAAGATTGCAATTGAGCTGAAAAACTCCTATTGCCTAGTGATGTTGTAGCCACCACAACATTGTAGCACAACACATTCCTCAATTCTGTGGGGATATTGGTGTAAACAAACCTACTGCACTGCCAGTCTTATAAAAGTATAGCACCTACAATGATGTATGGTACACAATACTACAATAGATAGTGATAAGAATCAACTGTGTTCCTGGTTTATACCATGCTATGCTTTTTATCATTAGTTCAGAATGCACTCCTTCCACTTAGGTAAAAAACCTTTGACTGTAAGCAGAATGCTGTGTTATGCCTGTAGCAGCCTCATACATCTTCATTCACCAGGTCTCTTGAGTCTCTTGTGCTTCATTTAATCTTTCTCTTTTGTTGCTCATGGCCCTTCCAGTTGACAAGATGTGGAGGTGGAAGACAGTGATATTGATGATTGTGACCTTGTGTAGGTCAAGATTAATATGTTTATTTCTTAGCTTATAAGAAAAAAATTTGAACTGTAAAAAAAATTATATAAAATAATGCTTATAGAATAAGCATATGAAAATATCACTATCTCTACAGTGTTTTTGTGTTTTAAACTATGTGCTATAATAAGAGTCAAAAATTTTAAAAATTAAAAAAGTATAAAGTGAAAAATAATAGTGAGGTGAATTTGAGGTGAATTTATTATTGAAGAAGTAGAAATACATTTTATAAGTTTAGCATGGCCTACCTATACAGTTTGTAGACAGTTTACAGTAGTGTACAATAGTGTCCTAGGCCTTCACATTCACACCTGAATCACCCACAGCAGCTTACAGTCCTGCAAGCTCCACTCATGATGAGGGCTCTTTATGTGTGCCTGTGGCTCTTAGCATAATGTTTTCCTTTTTTTTTTTTTTAAGAAGTTTTTGCCATAGTGAGCATGCGCTTGCCAGAGAGACAGAAAGCGAAAGCGAGAAATCACACCCCCCCCCCCAGGGAGGATGGCCATGTAGCAATCCCTTCTCCTCCATTCTCCTCCTGGGATCTTGGGCACACATGCACATGCACCCAGCATGAGTTTAAACCTCCGGATCCCAGACTCCAACCACGGTCAACTACATGGGAGTCCAGCAACATAGTCGTTATGCTAACTGCTGGTCTCTATTAGCATAATATTTGACACATAATTCACTTTTAAAGGATGCTTGTTGAATGTAATTAAATTGATGCAATCATAATATTGGGGTAAAATTTTCTAATAAATAATCATATGCTGTATCTTTACATGTACACCATTTTCTGTCTTTTCTACTATATTTTTTACAGTATGTTTTCTATGTTTAAGTATACAAATACTTGCCATTTTGTTACGGTTACCTACTGGATTTACACAATAATACATTAAATGTATACACAATAATATGTTGTACAGGTTTGCAGCCTAGGAGTGATTGGCTATGCCATCTAGCCTTCATGTGCAGTTGACTTTCACACCTAGGTTTGCATATGTGCACTCTATGACGATCATATAATAATGAAATTATCCAATGCATCTTTTAGGAAATATCCATGTTATTAAGCAATGCATGACTGTGCATATATGTATTTTGTGCTAAAATCAAGCTCAAAGCTTTTATTTGGTTCTCTAAGGCTATTTCAAAGGTTAAGATGCTCAACCCTGATTTTTTTCTAACCATAAATTTTAAAGAATATCAATCATTTGAAAAAGGTCAAATCAACAATTAATAATTGCAATAATTATCTTGAACTTTTAACCTAGAATAAGAAGAGCCAAGAAGGTAAGATTATAGATACAAGGGATAACATTTTTGTCTTAATGAGAGGAAAGCAAAAGAAAGGTTGTGAGGGGCCAGAAATAGACAGGACCTATTAGGTGTCATTTCATAGAGAAGAAAATGCTCTGCATCAGTGCCTTCTAAAAGGAATGTAATGTGAGCCACATAGTTGATTTTACATTTTCTAGTAAACACATTTAAATAGGAAAAGAAACAGTGCCCAACCATGGTGGTGACTCAGGTGGTAGAAGGAGTACAATGCAATGCTGGAGGCCATATGGAAAGCTCCAGGTTCTCCTCACAGGTCCACCTGATCCCCCAGGTGTGCCCATGATCCGGCTGGCTACAGGGCCACAAGTACACACAGAAAACCTGTACCATGAATGAATGAACTGCTACTAATGGAGATCATATAACATTTATGGACTTAGATAACTAGAATATGATATGTAAGAGGGACTATTTATGTTCATTTACATATATTTCCATTTGAAAAAAAACTTGTTTTGAATATTTTGGTTTAGAAGATTTTTATAATTATCAGTACCTACCACAAAAGAATATGAAATAATGTTCATTTGTATAATATCCTGTAATATTAAATCTTGATTATAGACACACTTATTTTTGGTCTATAATTTTAAACTGATTGACTAAAGTTGTCATTACATGCTATATTAAGTAGATTATAGGTATAAAATAATTTCTAATTAATCATTGGTAGTAATTACCATTAATGACTGATTTTCTTCATATTCTTGGCTCTTGGCATAATGTTTAACACATAGTCCACATTTAATGAATGTTTGTCAAATGTAATTACATAGATACAATCCTAATATTGGGGGAAACTTTTTCAATAAATAATCATATCATAGAAATTAATGCTTCTTTGCTGAATATTTTGACAATGTCACCATTAGAATGAAAGACATCATTAGCAAATGTCAACATTATTAAAATATGTTATTTAAGTGACATACAAATGCATACTTTTCTTAAGTTATAATTACTTTTTATAGACCAAGTATTTTATATCACCTGTTTTTGCAAAAGCAGTGATTTAATCCAAGATTGATCAACAAGAAAAAGAGATATATTGATGAAACTTCTTCTTTGTTTCAATGATTTTGAATGAATGCTAGAAATCTTAATGAAAAGTACACTCAGATTATTGAAATAAACACACAGTTTAAAAAATAAGGTTGGCCATATTAGATGCATTTCAAAACATGAGGCATGCTAGTCTGCTTTTAATAGGCACTTTATTCAGTATAGTATTTAGCTTTTGGATTTCTGTGACTGTTTTATGTACTCTAATTTTATTTCAGCTGTATTTTAAAATAGTCAAAATGGTGAACAATTTTGGAATGGAAAGTTGTAGTCTACTCAGCGAGAAATAAGAGGACATTCAGACATAGCCAAATTTATTGGAGTTTATTGATTAAGCCGGTGGCATACGGGGAGACTCATATCTCTCAAAACCCCGCAGCCCTGAGTGAAAGAAGAAAGGAGCTTAAATAGGCCAAAAATGCACAGATGTTTTACAAGTACAAAGGAACAAAGTAAAGGGGCTTCAGGAGAGATATGGGGTAGGGTTTTCCATCTTCAAAGCAATAAAAGCCAGTTTTAGAAGCAAAGTAAGCAGGTTAATTAGTCTTGATGGTAAATTCTGATTACAATGGAATTTTAATGGCTTCCATGATTCCAGTCAAGGTTCTTGAGGCACCTGGGAGTGGGGTTTCTTTGGATCTTACCTGCACTCGTGGGGAGGGGGAGAAGGAGGCATAGTTTTGTGGACAGAAGTCTGACTACTTTTCCTATTTTTCCAAAATCTTTTCAAAAGGGACTGGGGAAGTCATGTCCACAAACATTAATAGACCGTGTATTCTCCATTAACGGGATTCTTCCTACATCCTGTCCCTGGCATAGAATCTTTGAGATGTATATTCCAATCTATTACAGTATATTCTTTTGCTTATATCTTCTCAAGACACAGAATTTCCCTTTCCTTGAGCTGAAGATTAAGCCTTTCTTTAACTAATCTCTTCCCAAGACACAGATCTTCCCTTCTAATCACCAACCTAAGAATTGTGGAACCCACCTATAACCTACAAGGCCCCTCTGCCCCCACTTCCACATGTCACGCCTTTCTGGGCCAGACCAATGGAAAATCTCTTCACTAATTTTGTCTGTCAATCTCAAAAACAAATAAAAGGAACCCCTGTACGTGATCACCCTGAGAAAGGCATGTATGGCTCTTCTCCAGGCCTAGATCATTCATATTTGGCTTGAAAATGAACCACATTAATTATTAATTATTAATTTTTACAGTTGGTTATTTTTCCATCCACAGTTTCTAAAATGAAATCACCCTTTCCAAATGGAGTCACACTTGCTTCGTTCCCCACTTCTCTTGGAGGCACTCCTCCAAGATGGGGTTATGCCTGCTTCAAAAGAAGCTACTCTAGTTTGTGTTTTCGATGTTTTTTTTTTTCTTTTTCACTTTTTTTCTTTTTTTTTCTAGAAGGTTATACATGCACTTGCCAGAGAGAGACTCAGAGACGGAAAGAAAGAATGAGGAGAAAGCCCCTCCCATGGAGAATGGTCATGCCATTATCCCTTCTCTTTCATCTCTCTTTTTTCAAGATTTTGGGCTCATACACACATACACATACACACATACACACACCTTGAAGAATGTTTCTTAAGCTGCCAGGTTGGGATTCTCACTGTGCATTCAGCCAGATGGGATCTAGCTGCCTTCACCACCAGGTTACTACTGAGCCAGCTCTACACTAGACATTCTCTGATACCATATTATTTGAGGTTTTCCAGAGAATCAGATCCAATAGGATAAAGATAACTAGATGGTTAGGTAGATAGAGAGACAGAGAAATATATTTATTATTAGATTTGACTGAGGTAATTATAGAAGCTGAGAAGTACCACAACATGTGACTTGTCAGCTGATGAAACATAAAGGCTCATGGTATAATTTCCATTCTAGTTTGAAGGCTTGGAAACCAGGACTGCACGGAACCAGCAGTTAGCGTAATGGCTATGTCTCGGGACTCCCACGTAGTCGACCGCGGTTCGTGTCCCGGACCTGGTGGCTTAGAACTCACGCCGGGCGCGTGTGCATGCGTGCCCAAGATCCCGAGAGGAGAATGGAGGAGAAGGGATTGAGGTGTGACCATCCCCCCTGGGGGGTGATTTCTTGCTTTCTGTCTCTATGTCTCTCTCTGTCTGTCTGGCAAGCACACGCGCGCTATAGCAAAAACATCTAAAAAAAATTAATAAAACAAACAAACAAACAGTACTGCAGTTGTCTAAGGGCAAGGGGAGATTGATGGTCCAGCTCAAACAGAATGAATTTGCTTTTTCTCTGATATTTTGTTCTATTTGACTCCTCAAGGGCTTGGATGATGCCCACCCATGCTAGTCAGAGCAAACGATACTTAGTGTATTAATTCCAATGGCAATCTCTTCCAGAAATACCCTCCCAGACATACTCAGAAACAATGTTTCACCTACCAACTCTCTGAGCACTCCTTGGCCCAGTCAGGTTGACTCAAAATTAATCATTATACCTATTCATATCTGCCTCCCCACCTGGTTTTAGTTTTAACCTGATACTATTTAAATAAGATACAATCTCATGTTTTAGAACCATACAATTTACTGTTGTACTTGATAAGCCTTTCCTATATTTAATATTTTTCAAGAAAGATTTTTGTCAAAAGGAGTAGTTTTATTAACAGAAGAGAGGGATTCTAGACTGATTTTGCCTTTTGCTACCTGTGGGATCACTTAATTTTGCAATGCGGGCAAAATAATACTATTATGTCATTCCCACCAGGTTGTTGTAAAAATTATTTTAAAATTCCACATTATTTTGTTTTATTTTTATTTAATAACATTGCTAAATTTGATATAGTACTGCAATATAATCACAATAGCAAATGATTTACGTGGCTTTTAAAATTCTCGACTAAAATATTTCTAGCTATAAATCATTCTAATTACTCACATTCATTAGACAAGATAAATCTGGATTAAAGCTGTAAATTTATTCTTCTTTAAATTAGCCAACTAATAACAATATCTAAGGAAAATTTATGAGTGAAAACTTTTTAATGCACTCTCAAGTATAATATCAGAAGCTAGTCTACTTCCTGTTATGTTTGAGAGGCTGATAGTTTTGTTAGGAAAGTTTCACCAGAGTGATTGTCTTAATTATTTTTATTTAGGTAGCAGCAGCTAATAAAGCAATCTGGATTGTCACCCTGCTCAGTAGGGGAGAAAATAATAAGGTATCTTCACATTTTATGTCTAGAAATCATGTCCTCAGTTACTTTGTTTCTTCTTCTTTTATTGTGGTGTGAAGAGTAGAAGCAAGCTTCCCTCTGCCGGGGAAGTTTAATAGAGATGGAACCCTGTCTATACTCTGCCTTTTAGGAATCCTAGTAGAGGTTTGGAAAAGCGTATTTTGTGTAATATATATATATATATATAAATAAATAAATACACACACACACACACACATACACACACACATACATGTAATGTCCCTGTGAAAAGCGTATTTTGTGTAATATATATGTATCAGTGTGGTAATGGATTGTTTTTGATACCCCGGCATTGAAAACTATGAGGAAGGAGGAGTAAGAGTCAGATGGTGATGGAACTCATGTAGCTGACTCAGGAGGCTAAGCCTGTACTCTTCTGGTGTTTGATGCTTCAGAGAATCCTTTATACAGTCAGCAGGGGCAGATGGCCTTTCTATTTTAAACAACAATGCAGTCATCCTTTATCAACAGCATATGAAATATTAAGCTCATTAGAAAAAAATCTAGAATAGTCTTTTTTTCTCCCTTTTCGCTCATATTTAGCTTTTAATTATTAGAAAGCTGAAAGGGGACTGTGTGCTTCTGAACCACAATGAGGAGAGGGAGGGGGGAAAGAAAGTTTTCAGATCATCTGATGTAATATTCTATCAGAATAGGGTCAGTGTTCTAGGGCAAGTTTTCCTTTTCCGAACTTTACAGATATGTTTTCCCAAACAGTACATCTAGTAGAAAATTTACAAGTAGGATTCATCAACAGAGAACGTCCCAAGATTTCAAAAGAAATTGGGGGTGACAGTAGATGGCATGGGGGCTAATGTGCTAGACTCCCACATGGTTGACTGAGGTTTGAGTCCTGGACCTGGTGGCAGGGTCATGTATGTCCAAAATCCCAGGAGAAGAATAAAGGAGAAGGGATTACAGTGCAGTAATCACCCCAGTGAGGAGGGGGGTGATTTCTCACTTTCCTTCTCACTATCTGTCTTGATATTTCTTCAGTTTTTGCCCTATGGCAAAAGCCTAAAAGAAAAAAAAGATAAGAAATATGTGTGATTTTTTTTAGTATAAAAATATACTTCCTAATATATGTTATTTTAAAGGCTTTTCATTGTCATCTTTCAATATCCTTTACTTGTATTAAATCAGTGTATAATCAGGGATTCAGGGACATTATATGTCTCCACTCAGGATTTTTGAATTTTCTTTCTTGAAAAAAAATAATAATTTGCTATAAGGGGGGTATGCTCACTGGAAAGACAGAGAAAGAGAGACTAGGCACCCCCCACTCCCCATGAGGACTAACTATTCCACAGTCTCTCCTGACCCATTTTCCTCTTGAGATTTTGGGCGCACACACACACACACACACATGAACCTGGAGTCCTAGATACTAACCATGTAGTCAGCCAGGTAGGATTCATTTGTCTTAACCTCCACAGTACCTAGCTGACCCAGCATTTTCAGTCTATTTTTCAAATAGCATGCTTTAGAAATTTTTGATTCATTCTTTGATATTTTGTGTACTGCTTCCATTGTCCAGCAGTGTGTCTCTATCTATCAAACTATAACGGGAACTGAATTTAAAAAAAATATTTTTAGCATATTTTAAAAAATTGCTTCAAAGAGGGTCAAAATGTAGCAACAAGTAACCCTTGAACTATGGGTTTGAGCAGTTTCACTTATGAACAGATTTTTCCCACTATTACGTTAACTATATTGAAAAGACTGTATTATTACACAGGTATTTTATTTTTTATGATTTTCTAATAATGATTTGTTTTATCTATTTTACTTTATTGTAAAGATATAGTGCATCCACTATATATTAGATATGTTTGTATATATGTCATACAAAATACATGTTAATTGACTGTTATATTATTGGTAAGGCTTCCAGACAACAGTAGGCTATTAATAGTTAAGCTTTGGGGAAGTCAAAAGTGATATAGTTTTTCCACTGTTTAAGGGATTGGCTCCCTCACTGAGTCTCACATTATTGAAGGATGAATTGTAAATATAATTTAGAAAGGGTAACTTACATGAATGCATAGAGAAGGAAAAGTATTTTAAAAGCAACCCAAAAAATGTGTTTATTTCCTCATTTAAATGTATATAACAGGGACCAGCCAATAGCATAAAGGTTACATCACTGCACTCCTGTGTAGTCAATTGTGGTTTGAGTCCCAAACCTAATCGCTTAAAACTCACCCTGTGCACGTGTTCATGTGTGCTCAAAATCCCGAGAAGAGGCTGTAAGAGAAGAAACTGCGGTGTGGTCATCCTGTGGGGAGGAGATGGGGATTTCTCGCTTTTTGTCTCTCTTTCTCTCTGGCAGGTGCAAATGCCCTATAGCAAAAACCTCTCTTAAAAATAAAACACAAACAAACAAACAAAAACAATATAGCAATATTTACAATTATATTTGTTTTCATTAGAATAAGTAGTGATATTTGACAAAAATGAAATAAAATCATGTAAATGTGTAACATATGTTTATATTTGAACAAAAGTGTATGCAGTAATTTTCTTATCATCTAATTCAGGAAATAACTTCCTATATTCTCTCACTGAGTTTAAGGTTTCTGTTTTACTGATGAGCTTCCAGAATGATCAAATCAATCTGTTGTCCATGTTCTGTTACTGTAAGTCTTTAAATTTCCCAATGAGTCAATGAGTTGGAATGCAGGAATTGTGGCTAGAACTGAAGCCAGCAGTTCACATAGTGAGGGCAGGAGGTTCATTGCTAGCTCTTACTTGAAATGGAAGTAGAGACTGTAATTCTGCAGTTCACATGCTGACATTCCCATATTGACCACTCTCCCTCTGCCACCTTCATTTTCAAATATTCACAAAACTCTCAAGAAAGTCATATGTGATTGATCCTACCAATTATTAGTAATATGGTACTTCCCAATCATTCTTGATTTCTTGGATCCTAAAATCAGTGTCCATTGTGCCAAATCTGTAGTAACGTGGATGCAGTTTACTGCTATATCTCAGGGACTTAGTACAGACTGATGGTATGAACTCGACACATATTTACCGGTTGAATATGAATTGATTTCTAGATGTATTCTTATAAACTGCATTTAAGGTAAAATATGCTTGTAGCCATATTAGTTGCAATTATCAACTGATATTTTTAGGACATATTTCTAAGAATTTTCATACAGATTTCCAGTTCATGGTTATGAGTCACTTGATCTCAGGAATAACTTCTGGAAAATGCACTCACAGATATTTCATCATCATTCAATTATCATAGAGCACACTCACACAAACCTAGCTGGTATAACCTACCACACTACACATCTGTGCTATAGTTTATTGCTTTTCCATGGCATCTGGTCCATCATGGACTGAAAAGTCGTCATGTGGATCATGACCACATTTTCCTAAATTTTATCTGGATTTCAACTCCCATTACCAGTGATTCAGAATGCTTATTTTTCTAAACCTATCATGGTACTAGATATAAAATTATTCTGGCTATTCAATTTAATAATAGGAAAATGTTAATTTTAATAAATAATTACTTTATTATTTGTGTCTTGAATGTAAAACAACAATGTTAAGTACATCATATAACACCAACAAGTAAAGGTAAATAGTCACATGAAATTTACATTCTCACAGGGAGTCAGATAGTACAAAATAGAACAGATAATTCATAACATTTAAAAATTACAGTAAATGCCAAGAAGAATTTTAGGCAATGGGAATACATGTCAATCATGGATGTGGATGTCCTTTCCTTGCTCTTTCTTACTCCATTTGCATGTATTCTCATGATTATCAACATGCCATTTTACCAGACCCCCCAACTCACTAAAGGAAACTCATGGCCATAATCATTGGAAATTGCATAGCAAGCTGCTTAAGAAAATAGCTGTCAAAAGCTTCTGGCCTTATAGAAAAGAAAATGTCCTGTTGAATATCCAACCTTAAGGCAAGTAGACAACTTCCTTTGAGAGCTTATGATGTGATCTTCAGCATAAGGCTCAACACTCTGAATCAGCATTCTTAAAAGAACTCTTTCACATTGACAGAATGCTCAGTTCTAAGAACTGGGAGCTACAGCTTCCTTCCTCTATGTACTTTTTTTTTTTTTAACCTAAGCCGCTAACTTTGTAGCATAATCAAATGGTTTAGTATTATGACCTGAATTTTCCTTTGTGTCTTAATTTTCATCCCTAGGGATATCCATTAAAGTTTTGACATCACAGCTGTACCTTTAAAACAATGCTCATTTTATTTAACATTGGCATGTGTTCATAGCAGGAACATACTACATACTCAATAATATGGCAAGGAGCAAATGTTCTAAATATCCATATGCAATTGCAATAGAAGAATTGTAATAAATAGATATTCCCTGAGTTACTTTAACATAACTTATACATTTTCAGAGAAGTTCTACTTAAGTTATAAGAGGTTTCCTATAAGAATATGAGTGGAACTCTGAGGAAAGTTTTTAAAGATACTGTTAAACACAACAGCATATAGTCAATTTTTTAAATCTTTTTTACTATTATTATTATTTATACATTCAACTGCTATATATAATTTAGATTGTAAAGAGAATTTACCCAGCATGATATACTCCTCAGTCCAGCCCAGTTGAAAATACAATACACATCCTCATCATCAGCTAATAAACCGTATCTGTGTCCCACAAATGTCTTACTTCTATTTTTTCCCCAAATTTCCTTTCCTACACTCTTCCCCTCCCACACTCTCCTTCCACTTTGACTCTAGGGTCTATAACTATTTTTAATGCTTTTATGCCCTCCAGACTTCCAGTCTCTACCATAGAGTATGGACAGTCAGTATACGTTAAGTGAAGACACAATGTCTCTGTTTCAAAGCCTGACTTGCTTCACTCAGCAACAAATCTTCCACATTCGTCTGCTTTCTACCAAATCCCACGGCCTTTTTTTTTTTCTTTTTACAGCAGAATAGTATTTCATGAAGTATATAAAGTATATATGTGACACGTTTTAAAATCCATTCAACTGTTTGTTGACATTTGGGTTGATTCCATGTCATAGAAATCGAGAATAATGGTGCAATAAATACAGTTGTGCAAGTGCTTTTCCAACTGTTCTCCTGTCCTTTCGGAGTGGAATTTCTGGATCATATGGTAGTTCTATTTGAAGGTCTTTGAGGAACCTCCATATTGTTCTCCATAGTGGTTGGACCAATTTACTTTCCCACCAGAAATGTAAGAGTGTTCCTGTTTCACCACATCTCTTCCAGCACTTATTTTATTTTATTTTTTTGTCTTCACCATTCTGATGGGTTAGGTGATATCTCATTGTGGTTTTGATCTGCATCTCCCTTAAGATGAGGGATATTAAGCAGTTTTTCATATGCTTTTTGGCTGTTCGTATGTCTTTCTTAAAGAGTTGTTTATTCAACTAATTTTCCCACCTTTTAATTGAATCTATCATTTTCTTCCAGGTAATTTGCTTGAGTTTCCTGTGTATTCTGGTTATCAGTCCCTTATCTGAGGCACAGTTAACAAAAATTCTCTCCCATTCTGAGTGTTGTTGATTCACACTAATTACAGTGTCCTTTGCTGTGCAGAAACTTCTTAATCTGATGTAATTCCACCTGTCTATTTTGGGGATTATTGCATTGGGGGTCTTGCTTAAGAAGTCTTTGCCTACCCCAATGTCTCTCAGAATTTCCTCAGTGCTTTCTACCAGTAGTTATATAGTTTGCAGTCTTAGGTTTAGATATTTGAGCCACTTTGAGTTGATTTATGTTGATGGTGACAGATAGGGGTTCAGATTCATTTTTCTGCAGGTGGATACCCATTTTTTCCACCACCGTTTGCTAAAGAGGTTTTCCTTTTCCCACTGAATTGACTGGTACCCTTTGTCAATGATGAGTTGGCTGTATGTTTTGGGGTTTATTTCTGGAGTCTCCACTCTGTTCCACTGGTCCTCATGTCTATTTTTATGCCAATACCATGCAGTTTTGATTATCACAGCTTTGTGATATATTTTGGACTCAGGGAGGGAGATGCCACCCACTCCACTCTTCTTATGCAAGATGGCTTTGACAATAGGGACCCTTTATGATTCCAGACAAATTCTATGATTGTACTTTCTAGATCTGTGAAGAATGTTTCTTGTAATTTTATACTGATTGCATTAAATATATAGATTAATTTGGGTAGGATTGCCATTTTGATTATATTATTTCTGTCAATTAAGCAACATGGGATGTCCTTCCACTTTTTTATGTCCTTTTCATTTTCCTTTTCATAGTTTTCCTTATAGAGATATTTGACTTCCTTGATTAATTTTATTCCTAGGTATCTTATACTTCTTGTGGCTTTGGTAAATGGGATTACTTTATTCAGTTCTGAGTCTGTCTGCTTGTTGTTTGTATATAGAAATGCTATAATTTTTTGTAAGTTAATATTGTTTCCTTCCACTTTACTGTATGCATTTATTACTTGGAGGAGTAATAATTGTGTGTGTGTGTGTGTGTGTGTGTGTGTGTGTGTGTGGTCTTCTATGTATACAATCATGTTATCTACAAATAGAGATAATTTCAGCTGTTCATTCCCTACTGGGATGCCTTTTATTTCCTTCTCTTGTCTGATCACTTTGGGTAGGACTTCCAGTATTATATTGAATAGGAAGAGAGAAAGTGGGCAGCCTTGTCTTGCACCAGTTTTTAGTGGAAAAGATTTCAGCTTTTCCTCACTTGGTATAATGGTAGTTATAGGTTTTTCAGAGATGGCTTTTATTATGCTGATAAATGATCCTACTATGCCAGTTTTCCTGAGTCTTAACATAAAGGAATGCTGCATGTTGTCAAATGCTTTTTCCACATCAATTGAAATGATCATATCTTTTTATCTTTATTTCTGTTAATATGGTGTATTACATTTATGGTTTTGCATATGTTGAACCATTCTTGAATCCCTGGAATAAAGCCTACCTGATCATGATCAATAACCTTTTTTATATGCTGTTGAATACAGTTAGCAAGTATCTTGTTGTGAATTTTTGCATCTATATTCATCAGAGATATAGGTCTGTAGTTTCTCTTTTATGTTGTACCCTTATCCATTTTGGGAATGAGGGTAATGGAGGGATCATGGAATAAATTTGGAAGGGTTCTTTCCTTTTGGACCTCGAGAAACAGTGTGAGTAGAATGGGGGTTACCTCTTCTTTAAAAGTGTTGTAAAATTCAACACTGAAGCCATAGGGACCTGGAATTTTCATTTTTGGGAGGTTATTTATTACTGATTCAACCTCATTGCTTGTTATAGGTCTATTCAGGTTTTCTATGTCCTCCTGAGTCAATCTTGGTAGATTATATGTGTCCAAGAATTTGTCCATCTCATCCAGGTTTTCTTCTTTGTTGGCATGTAGTCACTCATAGTATCCTCTAATGATGTTTTTTTATTTCTATTATGTCTGTTGTAATGTTGCCTGATTCATTGAGAATTTTATTTATCTGGTTCCTTTCTCTCTTCTTAAGTAGTCTAGCTAATGGTGTGTCAATCTTGTTTATCTTTTCAGAGAACCAGATTTTGTTCTCATTTATTTTCTGTATAGTTCACTTATTTTCTATTTCATTTCTTTCTGCTCAAATATTTATTATTTCTTTTCTTCTGGCATTTTTAGGATTTTTCTGTTGTTTTTCCAATTCTCTAAGGCATGATGCGAGGCTGTCCTTTTGCCACCTTTCCGTCTTTTTCTTGTATGCACTAATTGCTATAAATTCCTTCTTATGACTGCTTTTGCAGTGTCCCATAAATTATGAAAACTTGTGTACTCATTATCATTTTTTTCCATGAATGTTTTGATTTTGGTCTTAATCATCTCTCTCTCTCTCTCTTTTTTTTTGGAGAGGTTTTTGCTATAGGGTGCATGCACTCGCCAGAAAGACAGAGAGAGATAGAGAGATAGAAAGTGAGAAATCACCCCCCCCAGGGGGGATGACCACACTACAAACCCCTTCTCCTCCATTCTCCTCTCAGGATCTTGGGCACGCACACAGTCACCGGGTCCTGAACTCAAACCGTGGTCAACTACATGGGAGTCCAGTGACATAGCCATTATGCCAACTGCTGGTCCCATCAGTCTGAATCTCTTCAGTAGTCATAAAGTCATTCAAAAGTAGGTTACTTAGATGTCATGTATTTGTGTATTTTTGAGTTTTTTTTCCTGCGATTAATATAAAATTTGATTTCATCATGGTCAAGAAGGATATAGTTTCTATGCCTTTAAATCTGTAAAGACTGGTTTTGTGCCCTATCATGTGGTCAATCTTCGAGAAAGTATCATGCGAGGCTGAGAAAAATTTACATTTTGTGTTTTTTGGGTGGAAAGTTCAATTGATATCTATAAATTCCATCTGATTTATGGGATCATTTAAGTCCAGACTCTCTTTGCTTATTTTTTGTCTCATTGACCTGTCTAAAGGAGATAATGGGGTGCTGAGATCTCCAACAATTATTGTGTTACAGTTTATGTCTCCTTTTAGAGCTAGCAGTCTTTCCTTTATATATTTGGGTGCTCCTGAGTTGGGTACATAGATATTTATAAGCATTATCTTCTTGGTTAATTAGTCTTTTTACTACTATATAATGCCCTTCTTTGTTTCTTTTTTTTTTGGAGAGATTTTCACTGTAGGGCGTGCGCTCGCCAGACAGACAGAGAGAGACATAGAGACAGAAAGCGAGAAATCAACCCCCAGGGGGGATGGTCACGCCGCAATCCCTTCTCCTCCATTCTCCTCTCGGGATCTTGGGCACACACGCACACGCGCCCGGCGTGAGTTTTAAGACACCGGGTCCGGGACACGAACCGCGGTCGACTACGTGGGAGTCCAGCGACATAGCCATTACGCTAACTGCTGGTTCCCTTCTTTGTTTCTTTTTATGGTTTTGTATTAAAGTCTATTTTGTCCAAAATCAGTATAGTGACACTCACTCTTTTTGGGTTCCATTAGCATGGGATACCTTTTTCCATCCCTTCACTTTTAGTCTATGCATGTCTCTATCCATGAGATGGGATTCTTGTGGGCAGCAGATGGAGGGCTTCTAATTTTTAATCCATTGAGCCAGTCTGTGTCTCTTGATCAGAGAATTTAATCATTAGCACTCAACATTATTATTGATATTTCCAGACTTGTCCTTTTCATTAAATTGACCATATACTCAGTTGTTTTTTGTTTGTTTGTTTGTTTGTTTGTTCTTGTATTACTATCTGCGAAGTTTTCTTGGTATAGTACTCCTTTCAGAATTCTTGAGAATCTAGTCTGGAGTTCGTAAATTCTTTCTGGTTTTGTTTAGCCAAGAATGTTTTTATCTTCTTTTCCCATATGAAGGATAATCTTGCTGGTACAGTATTCTTGGTTGAAACTGTTTTTTTATTTAACATTTTTAATATATTTCCCCATTCTTTCCTTGCTTGTATTGTATCTGATGAGAGGTCCAGTGTTAGCCTGATGGGCTAGCCTTTATAAGTGATTTCAGGTTTCTCTCTTGCTAATCACAGTATCTTGTCTTTGACGGTGGTTTTGGACAATTTAGCTATGATAATGGAGAGCATCTTCTTGGATTGAATCTACTTGGCGTTCTTAGTACTTCTTGGGTCTGGATGTTTGAGTGCCTCTCCATACATGGAAATTTTTCTTCCAGAATTTCATGGAATAGGTTATCAATGCCTTTATTAGTTTCTACATCTTCTGAGACACCAATTATTCAGATGTTTGGATGTTTCATGGTATTGTAGTATTTCTCTTCAGTTTTCTTGGCTGTTTTCTCAGTATTTTTGATTATTTTTTCTAGATCAGAGGTTTTACATTCTACTTCTGAGATTTAATCTTCTTCATGGTCTAAACTGCTTTTAATACTTTCAAGGGAGATTTTTTATTTTCTGTATTACAGCCTTCATATCTAACAGTTCTATTTGATTATTTTTCTATGCTGCCCAGTTCTTCTTTCATATCGTAGAAGAGCTTCCTCATCTCTTGGAGCTCAATGTCTCTTTCCTCTTGCATCTCATAGAGTTTTGTTACCATTAATATTCTAAATTATTTTTCTGACATATCTATAATATCCTCTAAATTTTCTTTTCTTGGAGACAAGTTAGTGTTCCCTTGCTGGACAGTATTACTTGATTTTCTCATCCTTGAGGTTGTTAGACACTTGGTAATGTATTCACTTTTGGCCAATTTGTTGGAGAAGGGTTCAGTGACTGTGAGCTTGTGTATTTCCCTTACTGTGAAAAAGTTTGTTGATATTTTCTCCCTTCTACTGTGTCCTCAAGTGTGGGAATTACAAGATAAGTTTTGCAGTCGGACTTATGAAGGGGAATTTCACTCTTTTTGCAACAACTACAGTGAAGTGCAAAGAATTCTCTAAAACTCACAATGTTCAGATGTTTAGCTACTATACACCTAGTCTTCTCCAGGCAGTAGGTAAGAGCTGAGCAGTAAAACAGAAAAGTAAGGAAAAAGGAAAAGAAAATAAGAAATAGAAATATGAAGAAAAAGGTAGGAATGAACTAAAGCAAAAAGGAGAAGAAGAAAACAGAAATCACATGGTAGGTAATAAAATTGGGTTAAAAATAGAAAACCACAAGGTGCACATGTGCACCATGCGAAGGGCTAACACAGTCAGAGGTGGAGTTGCCTAGGTGCTTTCTGTCCTAGTTGAGGAAAAGGAGACAAATTAACAAGAGGAAGACACAAACTGGGCAGAAAGGTGTTTTTTCAAAAAGAGAAAAAAAGAAAAAAAATATTAGAAGGGACAGAGAAGAACAAGAGGGACAGGGACACTTGCCTACCTGCCTAGCACTGAGGTATGGAAGGGAGGACCCTGGCTGGAGTGGAGGGTGCTTCAAAGTTGTGAAGCTGAACCCAGAGGGCCAACACAGGTGGAATTCTAGTCAATGTTTTTGTTTCTTGTTTATGAAACCTTCTTTTATAACAACATCTAAAATATATTCACCTATATTTTCCACTAAGAATTTTAAAGTTTTTTCTTTTTTTTTTTATATTGAAATTTCTGGGACCACAGTTGTCATAATGGCTATGTTGTTGCTGGACTCGCATGTAGTTGACCATGGTTCAAATCCTGGACTCAGTGGCTTAAACTCACACCAGGCACGTGTGTGCACATGCCTAAGATCCTGAGAGGAGAATAGAGGAGAAGGGATTGTGGCATGGCCATCCCTTCTGGGGGATGGTTTCTTGCTTTCTGTCTCTCTGTCTCTCTCTGTCTTTCTGGAGAGTGCATGCGCCCTATAGCAAAAATCTCTCAAAAATTTTTTTCTAATCCACTTGCCATTGATTCTACTTTTTTATTCTTGCAATTGAATAGTATTTTCTTATAGAAAGAATTTTTTCCAGCTCCATTTATTATCTGTCTTATCCCACTGATGTGATTTTTGCTCCTTTTATATATAAAATACCATATATTCATGCCTTTTTATGAGTCCCCTATTTTATTTTTATATGTAATTATTCAATATTACTCTGTTAAAATTGTCACTGTGGCTTTAATATAAGTTCTTTATCTGCTAGAATAAGTCTTCTACCTTTCAGTGATAACTTTTCTATACTTTACCTTTGTTTTTCCACATATATTTTTAAATAACCTTGTCATAGCCAATGAAAAATCAAAGAAAAAATCTTATGTTTTTAAAGTTTCATTAAGCATATGCATTAATTTTAAAGAAATATGTGTTCAAAACATTATATTAAGCCTTCTTTTTCATGAAATGGCTATAAGGTTAGCATATGAAATCAGTTGCATTTCGCTACACTAAAAAGCAAACAACTGAATATTTAATTAGTAGGAAGACATCAGTTAAAAAGAATGAAAAATATTAAGCATACTTTTGTTTTTAAGGGTCTCTTGAAGAATACTTGAAAAATGTATTTTTTGAGTTCTTAATTATTCAAAGGTGTTTATTTGTTATCATTATTGAAAGATGTTAGATTGAATTCCATATATTCTTTTTTTTAATGACCAAAGGGTATACACATTTGCTAAAGAGAGGGAGAGAGACAGAGACAGAGAGACACAGAGGGGAAGAGTACCCTGTAATGAGACCTGGGCATGCCATAATCCTTCTCCTTTATTTCTCAGCCCTGTTGGGATTTTTAGCATGTACACACACATGCTCAGAGTGTTTTGCAAGATTATGGGTCTGGATTTGAACCACAGAAGGCCATGTGGAATCCAGCTTCCCTTAACTATGAGCTCTTAATAGGGCAGGCCCTAAATTCCAAGTATTCTAAGATAACTATTTCTTCCTGAAGACTTTTAGATACTGTCTAACTACCTACTGGCATTAAATTTTTCTGTGGAGATCTGAGGCTAATCTGATATTCTCTGGATGATTTATCCATTTTGCTCAGATGCCTACAGCATTATTTCCTTAATTTTGAAATCTAGTGATATTAGACTATGAATCATTGTTGATCATCATATTAATTTTGTAATTCTTTTACTATGCTTATCGTAGTTCATGTCTATTTTTGAAAAAAAAGTATCATTAGTAAGTTTATCATCTGTTTATGTGAGTACTGATAATGTGAATATCAGTTTAAAAGAGATATGTGTTAAAATATCGCACTATAACTGAAAATGCCATACCTCATTTTTCTGGATGACATTAGCAGATACTAAGTTTTAGACTCACAATTTATTTTCCCCAATACTTTAAAAATATAATTTATTACAGACTACTACTTTTTAATAAAAGCAGCATTCTATAAGTCAGATTTCTATTTATCATTTTGGATTTTTGCTTTCACTGCTTTTAGCATTTATCATTTATTCTTGATGCTTTACAGTTTCAGTGTGGCATTTCTAAACATCAGTACACCACAACCCTGTAGTATTGCTTAGTAAGTTTCCTCAACAGGAGGACAAATGTCTTGCTTCCATTTTGGAAAACTGTCAACCATTAACCTTTCAAATATTTCTTCTACAACATTGCCTTTAATATCTTCTTGTAGAGCTTCTCTTAGGTGCATTTTAGAAGCTATCGTGTAGCATGAATACTGAGATTTTATTTCCATTGTGTATTTTAATTTCCAAAATGTAGGCTTGCTTCTTTCTAATGTTTACATTGATTTTTATTAAAACTTCTGTTTTTCATTCAGGTATCGTTTTATCCTTTACCTTTTGAGGATGTATAAAAGCACTTATATTAATTAACATTGTTTCAGGTCTATTGTCTTTATCTAATTTATGTTTGTTGTCTGCTTCTGTTTTCTTAAGCCAATTGTTCTCTTATGCTTTAAAATTCTTACTTTTGCAAGAATTTCTATAGGATCCTTTTTCCATAAAAACTCTGGGTTATAAAGGATCTTTGTGAAATAGTTTAGTAGTTGCATATCAGGCTTTTTAGGCTCTATAATAGAAACCAAGACATGTTTGCAATTGTTTTTGCAATGCAAATAGTTCAATGCCTGACTCTTAAACCAGTTAGAGGTTGCAGCCTGTGTTTGACCTACTGAGGGATGACTCTGCTTTGCCTTACCTCTTGGACAGGGAACGGGTCTGCAGTTTGGATGTTGGTGGATCCATGGTAGGCTTTGTTCAAGGAGCACATTTCAGATCCAGGGCCAGAAACGGAAGGAAAGGCTTTAATTTCTATTTCCACCTAGTCACTGAGACTACCTTCTTAGTAGCCTCCATTTATCTTCAGTTCTCAGCAAAAGTAGGAAACTTCTCCATTTCTGAACTTTAAAAAAATATTTTGTGGGAACCAGCAGCTGATGTAATGGCTATATCGCTGAAGTACCATATAGTTGATTGCAGTTCAAGTCCTGGATCCAGTGGCTTAAACTCATGCCAGGTGTGTGTTCGTGCATGCCCAAGATCCTGAGAGGAGAAAGAAAGAGGAGGGATTGCAGCGTGGCCATCCTCCCTTGGAGGTGATTTCTCACTTTCTGTCTCTCTCTCTCTCTCTGTCTTTCTGGCGAGTGCACGCACTCTATAGCAAAAATCTCTCTTAAACAAATATTTTGTGGAGTACAACAGTGGGGACTTAATAATGTATTCAGACTGTCATTTCGTTAGGTTTATCCATAGTAGAATTTATTTCTGACATGAAATAGCAGTCATACAAAATATTAAGCAAGTTTTATTGTATAGTTCAATGAGTTTTGGAAAATGTATATGCATATGTAACTGCTGATAGCAATCGAAAACTATGACATATGACTTTTTGAAATATTTTTGCCAGGGGGCATGTGTACTTGCAAGAGAGACAGAGACAGAGACAGAGACCAGGGCATGTATGTTCAGCATGTTTCTCAACCAGGACTCAAAGCACAGACTTGGCCATGTGATGTCAAACAGCCTTAACCACAAACCTTAGAGCACACTTAAGAAAATATGATATTTTAACCACTGGTTTCTAATCTGCTTTTAACTTCAACTAGTAACTTTGTCCTATCATATACTGACTTTTTAGTTTCCATTTGGTTCTTTTTTACATTAGCCATTTATATCTTCAATATAATTATAATTCCTTTAAACAGGTGGAGATCTTTGTAATGAGTATTTTAACATTTATATCTTTTTTTTTTTTTGGAGAGATTTTTACTATAGAGCGCGTGCGCTCGCCAGACAGACAGAGACAGAGAGACAGAAAACGAGAAATCACCCCCCAGGTGGGATGGCCAGGCTGCAATCCCTTCTCCTCCATTCTCCTCTCGGGATCTTGGGCACGTGCGCACACGTGCCTGGCGTGTTTTAAGCCGCCGGATCTAGGACGTGAACCGCGGTCAACTACATGGGAGTCCAGCGACATAGCCATTACACTAACTGCTGGCCCGACATTTATGTCTTTTATTTCCATCACTTATGGATCTGTTCTGATTATTTTTTGCTCTTTTTGGGGATTATATTTTCTGGTTCTAAAAATATGTGCTTAGATCCTGGTTGTTGTATGTATACTGTTGAGTGCCTTAGGTTTCCGTTGTTATGCTTTTGTTTTGACCACTACTAAGTTACACTCAAAGCTTATTTATAGTTTAGTCGAAGTGAGTCTAGAGTAGCTGTTAGTATACTGCAGCCTTTGTATCAATAATTCACTTTGTTTGGTTCTCTACCAAAAGCCTCATTTGTTTATCATGGTCTTTCTACTGTCACTGGGTGTAGTTGCACTATCTCCCAGGCCTGCATAAGTTCTCAAGGAGGTTCAGGTGACAGCCTCTATTAGTTCATTTCTTATTCTCACTGTGTTTCACTAAAAGGCATGTGGGGCCATATGTAGACTTCTGCTTTTCTTTTGTCACATAATTTTCTCCTTTCTAGAACTCTTCTCTACCTCCTCAACTTCTATCTCTGCCTCCTGAACTCAGAAAAATCACTGGAACCCATGAATATACTGGGGTTCTTTCTCATTTGACCATGGTCTCTGCAGTACCACCAGAGAGAAAGCTGTAATCACAGAGATTCCCTCTGTGTTTTTCCTTAACTCAGAAATCTTTGTGCGAGTTGTTGAATATTGGAAACATTTCCTTTGTGTAGTTTTGCCTTGTTCTTAAATTGGTAAGCAACAAGGCAAGTGCTGGGAACAAAAGATGGCATTAGTGGTTACATTGTTGTTCTCCCACTTAAGTGACCATGGTTCGAATCCAGGACCTGACAGCTTTAAACAAGCCCACTGTGTGCACACGCATGCCCAAAAAGACAAGAGGAGATGGAGAAGGGGTTGCAGCTGGCCATCCCCTCTGGGGGTGATCTTTTGCTTTCGGTCTGTCTTTCAGGAGAGCGCTTGTGCCCTATAGCAAATATTCCCACCTACTCCCTGCCCTGCAAAAAAAAAAAAAAAAAAAAGGAAACTGCTACCTGCTACCTGTTACACTGTCATGTTAGAAGTGGAGTTTCTTGGAACCAGCAGTTGGTGTAACAGCTATGTCGCGGAACTCCCATGTAGTTGACCACGGTTTGGGTCCTGGACCCAGTGGCTTAAACTCATGCCAGGCACGTGTGCGTGCGTACCCAAGATCCCAAGAGGAGAAAGAGGAGAAGGGATTGTGGTGTGGCCATCCCCCCGGGGTATCACTTCTTGCTTTCTGTCTCTCTGTCTCTTTCTGGCAAGCACACACATCCTATAGCAAAAACCTCTCCAATAAATAAATAAATAAATAAATAAATAAATAAATAAAGTGAACTTTCTTGTACTTGAATGTTGTGATGTATTACTCTAATTCCTCAGCTACCAAAGTCATGCCATTAAAAAAATCCTTTCTAGTTGATACATTTTCTAACAGTATTCCCAAACTTGACTTTTTTACTCTAACAAACAATAAAATTATCAAATAGACATGTAAATTTATATGTAGTAATTACATTTTTCCAGCCTATGTAGTTAATTAAAGTGCTTAATTATTTACAAATTACTGGGCTTAAAATGTAGATAATAATTCGTTAATTAGTTAATGCCCTTAGTAGCATTACTCCACAATTTGCTGCTAATAAGCTCACACAGCAATTAATCTCTTAGGGACATAGGTGGAATTGTATAAAACTCTCAGTAACAGCTAAGTAGCTAACATTCTGATAAAGTCTGATCATTTTATCTGGGTGAATATGATGGTTTAAAAATGAACATTATGTTTAAATTAAAGAAATCTTTACTATTTGGGGTAAACTGTGGTGTATATTAGGTCATCAGAAAAGTCATGATGCATTTTTGTATTGAAAAATACATCATGACTTTTCTGATGACCCAATAGTTTTTTGTTTCTTTGCTTTAAAAAAAATAAATAACTGATAGTAACTCTTGGTTAGGGGTGTGGACCTGTCGAGATATGGGGAAAATAATATACTATTCACTTGTATTATGTACAAGGAGATGGTTATGTAAGCAAAGCAAAGTAGCCTTTTTTTTTTTAATAAGTGATGGTTTATATGAATGCATTTCCTGGTAATATTGTGTAGAGATAGATGAGTAAAATATCTCCTTTCTACTGAGATTGTAGAATAGGGACTGTAATAGTCACATTGTCCCCAACATGAAAAGTGCTTGTACACCACTGGGAAGAATGAGTCCAGTTTGCAAACAGAAGCAGAATAGAGGGCTACCTTGTGATACTCTGAGCTATGTCTGTTTTTTTTTTTTTTTTTTTTTTTTTTAGCGGTTTTTCA
>NW_006209652.1:280091-287439 GCF_000334495.1 Tupaia belangeri chinensis
TGTAGGGTGCATGCGCTCGCCAGACAGACAGAGAGAGACATAGAGACAGAAAGCGAGAAATCACCCCCCAGGGGGGATGGTCACGCCGCAATCCCTTCTCCTCCATTCTCCTCTCGGGATCTTGGGCACGCACGCACACGCGCCCGGCATGAGTTTTAAGCCACGGGGTCCGGGACACGAACCACGGTCGACTACGTGGGAGTCCAGCAACATAGCCATTACGCTAACTGCTGGTTCCCCTGTTTTTGTTTTTTAACCAGCTGCATCAATCAACATTTTCTTTTTATCTAACTAGATTGCTTTAGATTTCTAGCTTTTCAAGGAAAAAAGTCCAAGTAATCACATTATTCAGATAGGCTAAATGTATTTCATATGTTTTCTCTTTATGGGTGCATAGTTGTGTTTACCTGAGCCAATGTCAGTGTTTCAACAGTGGGAATGAGTTTCCCTTTCCCCTGGCATATCTCCATGTATTTCTAATCAGATGTGTCCCCCATACTATCTAGAACATAAACGTAACAAGTGTGCAGAATGAAATTTTATATTCAATTATATTATTAAGTGGTCCTATTCTTTTCGTATCTCATTCTATTTCCTCTGTAAGATGATTCCTGTTTGCTTTTTTTTTTAATTTTCCATAGGTTTTGAAATGTAAGCTTATCAGATGTTATTTGGTGAATGGGTTTTAGTAAATGATATTCTACTTCATTTGAACTTAGTTTATTTTCAGTATTGAAGTATAGGTCATTTTACAATGTCCTATTTTCTCTCCATCTCTTTCTGTGTTTATTTTTTTTCTCCTGAAATATTACCAAATTACAACCTTGTCTCCTAATTGGTGTCTACAGTAAATTTAATTAACTAACAAATAAGCCAGTTTTTTCATTAAACTATTTAAGGAAACACTATGTTCTTTCCTTGTGCTAAACAGACTATTCATAAATAAGATAGCACTGACTCCAAATACATCTGTAGTGATTTATTTTCCAATTCATAAAAAATGTAGATTTGTGTATATTCCACATGACTATAATTATAATTTTGTCAATGCTATAGTGGTAATGGTTAATATTTTAGGGTGGAAAATATGTACTATGCACTATTCTGGGTAACTTACGTATGAAATCTCAACCACTATGACAGGACAGTTAATACAGTCTCATTTTCTAGAAAAAAATGATAAAATAGGTAATTAATTCATTTCAAAACCTACTTATTATATTTACTAAGTGTGTAGCCTTATATAAATTATTTAATCTCTATAAATAAAATTCAGATTTGATGTAGAAATAATAAATAATGCCATGTGGGTTCCAGCCGCCTTAACCACCATGACACCTGCTCGCCCCCTAGTGGTTCCTCTTTACATGGCTTCTCCACAGGCTGCCAGGGCTTCTTCACTACATGATGGACCTTAAGAACAAGACCCCCAATCCTTGATTTAGGATCTAGCCTCAAAAGTCACATAGCATCTGTTCTGCCATATGTACAAGCCTGCCCTAATTTAAGGTTAGAAAACAGGCCTTGCCAATCCAAAATAATGTCTAAGACACATTGTAAAAGCATTGTCAAGGCCTGTTTTGAAAATACTTCCCGCGATTGATGTCTAAAATTCCTCCAGATATTCTTTGAATTCATAAATGAAAATGAGTATTTTCCATATAAATTGAAATTAAAAAAAGAAACTATGAAACTACTTTTAAAATTATTATAAGCTTTCCACCAAGTTCCGGTTTCTAAATAAGGATTTTTTTAATGTTTATTATTTACATTTAATCACCATAAATCTTTACGCTGTACAAAGCATCTCTTTCAGAAAAGGATTTTTTGAAAGTAATACATTTCTTGATGTTTATCATTTCAGTTTCAAAGGCTGCATTACTGGTGTATGTAGAGACTATGAAAATAGTGGATGTTCACATAAACCTGATAAAATGATAATGACTCATAGGAATTTCTTAATTTTTTATTTGAGAGGTTTTCACTATAGGGCACGTGTGCTCACCAGACAGAGAGAGACATAGAGACAGAAAGCAAGAAACCATCCCCCCAGAGGGGATGGTCACGCCGCAATCCCTTCTCCTCCATTCTCCTCTTGGGATCTTGGGCATGCACGCACATGTGTCCCGTGAGTTTTAAGCCACCGGGTCCAGGATGCGAACTGCGGTCGACTACGTGGGAGTCCAGCGACATAGCCATTACGCTAACTGCTGGTTCCCAGAATTTCTTAATTTTTTATATTAAAAGACATTATGAATCAAAATTAGTTATTTAATTATCTAATGTCAATTAATAATGGGAAAATATTGGAAGAAAGATATTCTTAAATGAGAATACAGTAGGAACCAGCAGATGGTGAAATGGTTATTGGGCTGGACTCCTATGTCGGTAACCATGGTGAGTCCCAGACCCAGCTGCTTAAAATTCATACCGGGCACCTGTACATATGTGCCCAAAATCCTGAGAGGAGACTGGAGAAGAAGGGATTGGTAGTGATTTATTTTCCAATTCATAAAAAATGTAGATTTGTGTATATTCCACATGACTATAATTATAATTTTGTCAATGCTATAGTGGTAATGGTTAATATTTTAGGGTGGAAAATATGTACTATGCACTATTCTGGGTAACTTACGTATGAAATCTCAACCACTATGACAGGACAGTTAATACAGTATCATTTTCTAGAAAAAAATGATAAAATAGGTAATTAATTCATTTCAAAACCTACTTATTATATTTACTAAGTGTGTAGCCTTATATAAATTATTTAATCTCTATAAATAAAATTCAGATTTGATGTAGAAATAATAAATAATGCCATGTGGGTTCCAGCCGCCTTAACCACCATGACACCTGCTCGCCCCCTAGTGGTTCCTCTTTACATGGCTTCTCCACAGGCTGCCAGGGCTTCTTCACTACATGATGGACCTTAAGAACAAGACCCCCAATCCTTGATTTAGGATCTAGCCTCAAAAGTCACATAGCATCTGTTCTGCCATATGTACAAGCCTGCCCTAATTTAAGGTTAGAAAACAGGCCTTGCCAATCCAAAATAATGTCTAAGACACATTGTAAAAGCATTGTCAAGGCCTGTTTTGAAAATACTTCCCGCGATTGATGTCTAAAATTCCTCCAGATATTCTTTGAATTCATAAATGAAAATGAGTATTTTCCATATAAATTGAAATTAAAAAAAGAAACTATGAAACTACTTTTAAAATTATTATAAGCTTTCCACCAAGTTCCGGTTTCTAAATAAGGATTTTTTTAATGTTTATTATTTACATTTAATCACCATAAATCTTTACGCTGTACAAAGCATCTCTTTCAGAAAAGGATTTTTTGAAAGTAATACATTTCTTGATGTTTATCATTTCAGTTTCAAAGGCTGCATTACTGGTGTATGTAGAGACTATGAAAATAGTGGATGTTCACATAAACCTGATAAAATGATAATGACTCATAGGAATTTCTTAATTTTTTATTTGAGAGGTTTTCACTATAGGGCACGTGTGCTCACCAGACAGAGAGAGACATAGAGACAGAAAGCAAGAAACCATCCCCCCAGAGGGGATGGTCACGCCGCAATCCCTTCTCCTCCATTCTCCTCTTGGGATCTTGGGCATGCACGCACATGTGTCCCGTGAGTTTTAAGCCACCGGGTCCAGGATGCGAACTGCGGTCGACTACGTGGGAGTCCAGCGACATAGCCATTACGCTAACTGCTGGTTCCCAGAATTTCTTAATTTTTTATATTAAAAGACATTATGAATCAAAATTAGTTATTTAATTATCTAATGTCAATTAATAATGGGAAAATATTGGAAGAAAGATATTCTTAAATGAGAATACAGTAGGAACCAGCAGATGGTGAAATGGTTATTGGGCTGGACTCCTATGTCGGTAACCATGGTGAGTCCCAGACCCAGCTGCTTAAAATTCATACCGGGCACCTGTACATATGTGCCCAAAATCCTGAGAGGAGACTGGAGAAGAAGGGATTGTGGTGTGGCCATTTCCCTTGGGGGGGGGGGGTTGATTTCTTACTTTCTGTCTCTCTGTCTCTGTCTCTCCAGCATGTACATGCACCCTGTGGCAAAAATCTCTCTCTCAAAATATGATGAGAATACAGGATTTTTTTTCCATTTCTCTCTCTCTCTCTCTCTCTTTTTCCCTATTGCTAAGAAAAGGTATACACTTGCTAGGGAGAATCAGGGACAGAGACAGAGGCAGAGAGAGAAAGGAAAAATCAGTCCCCCACATGGCTGTAATCCTCACTCCTGTATTTCTCTTTTCTTTCAGGATTTTGAGTGTGCATGCACACATGCCCAGCCGGTTTTGTAAGCTGCCAGGTCTGGGACTAAAACTACGTGACTGGCCATGTGAATTTCTGGCTCCCATAGTCCTAGGTTATGAAGTCAGCCCCTTTATTTTATTTATTACAGTTTTTCTCTTATTTTCCTCCATTTCTTCCTTAATTTCTTTCTCCTGTCTCTTTCCTTATTTCTACTCTTTCCTTTTTTCCTTCCTTCTTTTTTCTTTCTTTACTTCTCCTTTCCTTATACCTGTTCTTATTTTATTTAGTAAAAACAACAATAATAAGGTCTTGTTCTATAACCATTATATGATGACTTTGGTTTATCACAACAGAATGTTTTAGTGATTAAAAGAAGATATGAATATCTGCAAGTCTAAATTGCTATAGCTAGTTCTCATTGATAGCTTTAAGGAGTAAATACTGTTTTTATCCACTCTGTGGACCTATAAAGTAAAAATTATATATCCTGAGCCAGCCAAGTAATGTGGTGGTTAAGGTGGCTGGATTCCACATGGCTGAGTACATGGTTCCGAGCTGGTGACTTGGAAAGTATGCTGGGAGCAGGAGGTGTGCCTGAAATCCTGAGAAAAGAATGAAAGAGAAGGGGTTGTAGCATGGCCATCACACTTGGTGGACGATTCCTCCCTCTCTCTCTCTCCAGTGAATGCATGCACCCTGTAGCAAATTATAAACTAAAAATTATATACATGTACATATTACTTTCCTCCTCAAAGCAGGGAGACTGTAAAGCAAATGCTAAAGTAAAATTCAACTTTGCTGTATCTGAAATGACTACAATGTGTAAATCAGAAGATA
Organism: Tupaia belangeri chinensis; assembly: GCF_000334495.1. Classification (NCBI taxonomy): domain Eukaryota; kingdom Metazoa; phylum Chordata; class Mammalia; order Scandentia; family Tupaiidae; genus Tupaia; species Tupaia belangeri. Next base: position 285,229 of record NW_006209652.1, read on the forward strand.
CATCATTATTCGCTTTTAGGGAATAGAGTCCACCATCTGTATACTTACCTCTCTGTATATGTTCCATCATTTTATTAATTTTATATGTTGAAAGGGAGTTATTTTACTTGTGTCTTGCATGTGTTTTTCATATATGAACTCTTTAAACAACGTATTTGAAATGTTATGACATTTATGATATTGTGAATGGAAAGTCTGTCCGATTTTATCCCCACGCAAAAAATGATAAGAACAGCTGTTAGCTTAAAGTATGTAGGAAAATTATGTATTTCACATATTCCCTTTCAGATACCAATTGCACATTGGCAAGATGTGTAGTTTTAGATACACATATGTTGGAAATTTTTTAACTACTCTGATGTCTAAGCCAAAGGCAATGAGGTTTACTAGTCTGGACAATTCTAGGTTATCATGATAATAAAAATGGATGTAAAATTCTGGACACTTACACACACAATCCAGGCTTATTAACAAAGCCAAAGAGCATACTGTCAGGGAAAGGTGCAGGGCTAAAAAACACTTATCTGTGTAGTGGCCCCTGGGTCTAAGCAGAGTTAAATGTCATGTATGGCATTTTGACTAGATACATTAGAGTCTTCATTTCTTCCTTTTCTCCACATGTATAGGGTCTTTGATTGTATTTATGGTTCAGGGTGCTTATTTTATAGTTTTTGAGTGTGTAGTTTGGTATTTGTATATGTTGTAACCTCATATGATGTCTAGACTTTAACAATGTATAGGCTGATAAATAAATATTTAAAATATTATTATAGTAATTACTTCCACAGGTGTAATATTCCTATTTTATGAGACTAGAGTATGTGTATATAGATGGTAAGAAATTAAATTGTACTGATATTAAAGTCTATGGAAATTATTTTGATAGATAATATAAAATTGAATCTTTTTCTCCCATGAAGGATCTTATATTAATCATAATGATGAGTGATATATTTCTATTTTTAATATGTGAGTTTATAAATATTACATATACTGACATTGGTAAAAGCAATAGCTTTTTAATCTCTTAATCACTATGAAATCATTTATTAAATATCCAACTAATATACTATATATCAATATACATGTACATATATACATATATATGTATATATTTATCTTTTATGTATTTATTTATTTTGTTTTTGTTTTTGTTTTGCTATGGATCACATGCACTCCCTGGAAAGAGAGAGGTTGAGAGAGAGAGAATCTCCCCCCAGGGGACTATTCAAACTGCAATTCCCTCCCCTCTGTTTTCCTGGGATTTTGGCATGCCCTCACACAAATCCACCATGATTTTCAAGCTGCCATTTCCAGACTCTGACTGTGCAGTCTGCCATGTAGGATCCAGCTGCCTCAACTCCCATGCCACCTGCTGGACCCCAACATTTCTTTTTTGAAGTCCATTTATTTACTGACAGAGAGAGAGAGACAGAGAGAGAGAGAGAGAGGGAGAGGGAGAGGGAGAGGTACCCCTACAGGGTCTTGATCCACCCTCAGCCTCAGACGGCCCATTCACAGGCACACGCATGGCTTCCTGGCACATATAGGAAGGTCTAGGAAGGCAAACCTAGGATTTTCCCATGTGGGTCCACTTGCATTAGTGCTACACCACTATCTGAACCTTTCGATAAATGTTTTGAACTTCTAATATATGTAACATTTTGGGCTTTTGTTTGTGGTTTAAAAGAACTGGACTCCCATGTAGTCAACCATGGTTCAAGTCCTGAACCTGGCAGCTTCAACTCATGCTAGGCACATGTGCACATGCCCAAGATCCTGAGAGGAGAATGGAGAAGGGATTGTGGCATGGACACTCCTCCATAGGGAGTTATTTCTCACTTTCTGTCTCTCTGGCAAGCACATGCACTCTATAACAAAAATCTCTTTAAAAATAAAAGGGTATTTGAGACTTTCCTACCATGGACAGGTGTTGGGCTAACCCTAATATAATCTACAGTTGCTTTGTCAATATTTCATTAGTTTTGTGAATTTACTCACTTGGAGTGAGTTAAGACACCTTTCTTTAACTGTCTCTTAAGTACATATGCGGCATGTACCTTGTGCTTTCTTCAGTCCATTCATTCGATGCGTGATGGAGTCCATTAAAAGAAAAAGCATCATGTTCTGACTTTTCTTAGCATCTCAGGGTGGACATTATTTAGCTACTACAACACTTGTGGCTTAGCTTTTTATCTCAGTTCCCACTCT
>NW_006209652.1:287470-312783 GCF_000334495.1 Tupaia belangeri chinensis
GGAAGGAAGAATGACTTAATTTATTAATGAGGCTGAAGGAAGATATGAGTGTTCTTAGTTTAGTTCTCCAGAGACTCACTGTTCTAATCCAGAGTGCCCAAAGGGAATATATTCTGATTTTTGCTCCCACACCTGGGGAGCCTCAAAATTATTCAGACATAGTCTGTTGAAGTTGTGTATTAGTGGACAAAATCCAGTGTTCTACAGCAAAACCTAATTATGGCTTAGTAATCACATGTGAAATCATAATCTTATACATAAAAATTTATTGAATAATTATTATTTGTCATGTCACATTATATACTGAGGATTTAAACTATTAAAAAATGTGCTTATGGGACCAGCAGTTGGTGTAATGGCTATGTCACTTGACTCCCATGTAGTCGACCATGGATCAAGTCCTGGACCCAGTGGCTTAAACTCACACCGGGCATGTGTGTGTGCATGTCCAAGTCCAAGAATCGAGGAGAAGGGATTGCAGCATGGCCATGCCCTCAGGAGGTGATTTCTCACTTTCTGTCTCTGTCTCTGTCTCTCTGGTGAGCACATGCACCCTATCACAAAAACCTTTCAAAAAAATGTGCTTATAATCTAATTACATTCTGCCAAGGGATACAGAGAAATAGGTAACTAAGTCTTCTATCTGTGAAGGAGGGCTTTGGAAAGAGGTCATCAAACAAACTGTATATCTACTTGCATTTCAAACTTTGCCAAAAAGCCTAATTGTTAAGATATTTAAAATATCATTTTGTCTTTGGTTTATTTTTGTCTTCAGAACTTCATCAAGGCCTTGTATCACATAACATATTTAACACACTGTTTAACTACTGGAAGAACATACAAAAGCTATGCCACTCACTTATTATCATTTATGCTGATGCAAAATACTCTTCAGAGACCTTATTCCTTGGTCTGCATAAATTTCCAGGTCTTGGGGACATTGGATGGATATGCAGTCTTGTTTGCCTGTTCATGCATGTCTTCTCTAATCCAAACCCCTTTTCTCTTTGGCCCAGTCTCACTTTTTACACCAGCCCATCAGTCCTAGTAATATAACTGGATAAATTTCTACCAATTGTTAATTATTTGACAATGATACCATATAGCCTATATTATATAATGTGAAGTTTACTGAAATTAATTTATATACTGAATCATCCTCTAGCAATTATTTGTTAAACATTGAATGAAGTTTATTATTTGGTTCTCTCTCTCTCTCTCTTGCTGTGTGTGTGTGTGTGTGTGTGTGTGTATATGCACTTACTGACTATAAGTGACTTTCACATTTTTTCTCCTTTTTTCCTAACCATAACCCTTACTCCTAACCCTAATGACTTTTGCATTTTCAAAAGCCTGCATACTATTGTAATATTGGTAGTTGTTAGGGTGAGTGGCCATATATAATCTATTCTAGTATCTAGGGTTCCTCTTTATTTTCCCATTTGAAGGAATAGCAAATCTCACTTAAAAGCAAGATTTAAGAGCGAATCCCACAGCACAGCACAGCAGTTAAGTGCTAAACACAGGGAGTCAGATTCTGCATGGCTAATCATGGTTTGAATTCAGGGGATGTTGACTTGAAAAGTATGCTGGGTGCATGTCTATGCAGTACTGTACATCCTCACCTAATACAAAAATGGAGGTAAAAGATTCTATAGTGTGATGACCTCCCCTTGTAAGTTGTTTTTTTTTTTTTTTTTTTTTTTGGTAACTGCACACATCTTTGGAAATTAAAACAAAACAAAACAAAACAAAAACAAAAACAAGATCTTGAGATGTTTTAAGGCTATTTCTGGGATACCTATTACTTAACTTGGCAGTTGCATCAGGCTAGGTATTATTAGTCAGCGAAGCATGATTTATCATTTGAATTCATGTGCCTCTTAGTGCATTCTCAGTTTTACTTAGGTGAGATATTTAATTGAGCTGTATGATAGTTCTTCACTTCTATTCCTCATTATTTTAGGGACCAATGAAATTTGGTTTGCATCATTATGTTAAATTGTGTCTATTTTTAAATTATTTTGCTCTGGGACCAGCAGTTAGCGTAATGGCTACGTTGCTGGACTCCCATGTAGTCGACCACAGTTCGAGTCTCAGACTCAGTAGCTTTTAAACTCATGCCGGGTGTGTGTGCATGCATGCCCAAGATCCTGAGAGGAGAATGGAGGAGAAGGGATTGCTTTGTGGCCATCCCCCCTATGGGGTGATTTCTCACTTTCTGTCTCTATGTCTCTCTCTGTCTTTCTAGTGAGCACACGCGCCCTATAGCAAAAACTTCTCCAAAAAAAAGAAAAAAATCCTAAATTATTTTGCTCATATTCACAACCTCTTTTCATTTAGGGAAAGCAGCTACTTTATATAAGTCTGCTTCAGTAATCATGGATTTCCAAGTTTATATATTTAATCTTTTATTCAGTAAAGCTAGCAAAAAGAGTATGTTTCATTGTTATCTACAATTCCGTAATTCCTTAACCTTTATGAACAAAATGGTTACTATAAAGTTTTGAGAAACCAGCACTATTCTAAAATGAGTTTAGCATTCTTAAATCAATAATGTACGTGGCAGATCTTAACTATATCTAAATTGCAGGAGATTATTAAAACTGTATCACAGAAGAAAGTGAGTTTTAATCTTGTAACACACCCTAAATACTCAATAAACATTGATAACGGGAAGCAGTTTAATGCAGTGGTTAACTGTCTGATGTAAACTCAGACAGATTAATTTTTGAATTTCAGCTGTGACATTAACTGAATATTAGACAAGTCATTTGACCTCTGTGAAACTAAGGTTGTTCAACTGTTCTAAAATGGTGATAATAAAATCTCAGGAGATAATTATCTGGCTTAATTTAATGTACTCAAAGTGCTTAGCACTCAATTTGGCATGAATATTTGGGTTTGCATGACAAATGTTCAATGGTATTAACGATGATGATGGGGGAGATGATAATGAAGATGACATTGATTGAAGCGGAAGGTAATACATCGGAGATGTTGGCAAGCAAGGCTGGCTTACTGCTCAGGCTGAAAGTAATGTTTTTCTCACACTGGAAACCAGAGCTTCTTGCTCACCTAGTGAAATACCACATCCCCCAGGATAAAGTTTCTTACTTATGGCTATAGATATTTGGCAAATCGAGAGCAGAGAGCAGAGATTAAAAAGTTGGTTAAAAACAGAGATATTAGAATGCAAAAAGGGAGTCAGATGCGGGACAGACAGATTGAAAACAGGTATCAGAGTTACCAAGCAAGGCAAAGACTCTGGGTATAAGGAAGACAAAGAGCAAAGTATTAGATTATTTCCCTAGAATTTGTCTGCTTGTTTGTTTATTCATTTATTTACCAGAGAGTCATTGTGCTTGCTGGAAAGAGACAGAGAAAGGGAGAAAGCACTCCTAATGGGACATGTTCACTCTGCAATCCCTTTTCCTCCATTTTGCCATCCTGTCAGGATTTGAGGCATGTGTTGTATATACCCAGAATATGTTTCAAGCTTCTGGGTCTGGGATTTGAACCATGGGTGGTTCCCTTAACCACTAGGCCATGGAGCTTGCCTTGCACTTTTATATGAATATGAATGTGAAATGTACTCCCAGGTAGAAATCAAAGGTTCCAACTTATAAAGAGAGAGTGTATTCTTAAGGTTTCATCCTGAAGATATTATGATATGCCTAGTACAGTGCCTGACATACAATGATTGGTAGCAGACATTTAATACATTTTTGCTAATGTGTTTGCTAAATATACCTAACAAAAGTAGGCAAAAGTAGAAAATATGTTACACACAAGATGGAAGTTCTGGTTATAACCAAGAAAAGAATAGAAACTATTAACCAATATGTGCTGACATTGCGACATTTAAATTTTTTCTCTTTTTTGTCCCTTTTTTAAAAAGCAAGAAAGATCCTAAGGTGACCCAGTATCCCATGCCTCTGACATTCATGGTCATATATAATTTTATCCCCTTGAACGCCGATGGGATCTGCAACTTTCTAAATATAATATGTCACTCTGATTTTTTTAATGCTAAGACTTCATCTTTCTGGTCAACCTCTACTGTCTAATCTTATAGCACACGTCTTGCTGAATCTGAAGAAAATTGCCATATCATGAAATGTCTATAAAAACTTTATGTAGCAACAAAATTGTGGGTGGTTTCTAGTACCTGAGCATTGCCTCCAGCTGGCATCAGTGAAGAAGCAAGGGCCTCAGTCATATGATTGCACGTAAAACAAATTGTACCCATAGCATTCCTTCCCAGTCAAGCTTCTAGAGAACACAGTTTAGCTGACACTTGGATCAGAGCCTAATGAGACCCTTAAATGAACACTCACTGAGATATGCCTGGGATCTTGACTCACAGAAATAGTGAGAAAATAATTGCATTTTGTTTTATATTAATAATCGATCCTAATTTTATTTAGAATAAAAAATAATATGGTGTTTTTATTATTTAGATTTTTAAATCATTTTATATTCAGAAAATGTTTTAATTATAGTTTTAAATATTACTTTGACTGTTTTGTCTTTTTCAAGGTCTCCAGTAATGCATAAGTTAGATCTTCTTTGATTAACTTCTATTTTAATGTTCTCCAATTTGACCAGTTTTACTTATTTCTTAATTTTATTTTTGTCCTCATCATAGTCTTGTCATTTTAACTCTATGCCCTTTATTGAGTTCATTTTCACATATATTGTTTTTAGGTACCTTTTAGTTTAATCTTTACTTGACTTTTTTTTTCCTGTTTCTTTGTCAAGTCTACCCCTCATTTAATTATTTTTTTATATTTATGTTATTAATTCAGAATATTCTGTTATATTCTCAGAGGTTTACTTTTTATGATACTTGATTCAGTTTATAGAATTTTATTTCTCCTTTCCTTTTATTTTTATTTAATTATAATAAGGTACCTGAATTTGCCAGGAATGAGGAGATGGAGAAAGAAGCACCTTCCAGTGGGGTGTGGTCATATTGCAATTCCTTCTCCATTTCTATACCTTGTCAGGATTTTGGAAATGCACATGTATATACCCAGGATGTTTTTCAAGCTGCCAGAATTCAAACTATGGTTGACCATATGGAATCTGGCCCCCTTAACCACAACTCTAAGAGACTAATCTCCATTTATTGTTTAAGGGAACTTATTTTACTAGCTGAGTTGTCTGGATTCTTATTTCTTATGCAACTGCATACTTGAAGTATGTCTTCACTATACTAATTTAATTAAATGCATGTAACTTAATGGTGTAAATTTGAAAAAAGCTTGAATTTTTAAATTATAGAAGAATTTATTTGGGTATAATTCATTTCCTTGGGCTTAAAGAAACTTCATTCTTACTGCTGGAGTAATGTGAATTGTTTGGTGTGAAATAAAGAGAACTGATTAAACTCTCATGTACTGTTTCTATTAAAATGAATACTTATGTCAATGTACGTCTTGAGGGGTAAACAAAATCTTTGGAAAAACTTAATGAGTGTCATGAAAACCAGTAGTTAAAAAGCTAACAATATGAACTGGAATATCTATTGAAATAGGAAATGTTATTAATTGACTGCAGAGAGCGCCTTAAAGCAGATATGATTTTTGCACTATCACTGTAGGGCATGTGAAAGCTCTAAACAAAGACATAGTCTATTGCTGGACTTTACAGATAAATGAAACATGAGCGTCAGCCAGAGAAGGCCAGGAGAGGCTTGTTTAGAACCAGGAGGTGCTCCGGACCAGCAGTTAACGTAATGGCTATGTCGCTGGACCCCCACGTAGTCAACTGCGGCTTAAGTCCCAGACCCAGTGGCTTAAAAATCATGCTGGGCGCATGTGCGTGCATGCCCAAGATCCCGAGAGGAGAATGGAGGAGAAGGGATTGCAGGCGTGACCATCCCCCCTGGGGGGTGATTTCTCGCTTTCTTTCTCTCTGTTTTCTCTGTCTGCCTGGAGAGCGCACGCGCCCTAAGGCAAAAAAGCTCTTAGGAAAAAAAAAAAAAAAAGAATCAGGAGGTGCTCCACAGCTGAAGCATGTGGCTTTACCTCCCCTATAAAAGAATGAGCACGGAATGGCTCTGGGCCCTGTTGTTCTCCAGCTGAGACACTGGGTCTGTCTGACCGCTTTTTCAATCCATAGTCCTTCCCCTCGGGGTTTCCTGTCCCTTTGCCCTCAGTTCGGGGCAATGGACGATAATTTCTATTGATTAAAATGGACAGGGTGATGAGGAATTAATAGAAACTATCTTTGCCTAGCATGTTTCCTGTACCTTATTTATTTATTTATTTGTTTGTTTGTTTATTTATTTATTTTATTTTCCACTTACTTCTTCTATGAGACACACACACACTCATGCACACACACACAGACATGTACTCTCAACAAGGTCCAATACTGCAATCTACCCAAGCCTCAGACAGCCCACATCACAGACACATACACCTGTGCCCCATATGTATGAGAGGCCCCAGGACATGAACGCAGGACTTTCTGATGTGGGTGGATCCAGTTGTATTACTATTGTTCCACACCTGACTCTATCACCTCCCTAATTTAAATGTTAATTCTTTTTAGACTACTTTTCTTTTCTTTTTCTTTTTCTTTTTCCTTTTTTTTATTATTTTTTTTTTTTGAGAGGTTTTTGCTATAGGGCTTGTGCGCTCACCAGAAAGACAGAGAGAAACAGAGAGCAGAAAGCGAGAAATCACCCCACAGGGGGCATGGCAACTCTGCAATCCCTTCTCCTCCATTCTCCTCTTGGGATCTTGGGCATGAATGCACAGGTGCCCAGCGTGAGTTTAAGACACCAGGTCTGGGACTTGAACCACAGTTGACTACATGGGAGTTCAGCCACATAGCCATTACACTAACTGCTGGTTCTGACTACTTTTATTTTCTAATTAATCCTATTTTTAATGAAAAATGTCTTTAATAAAGATTTTTATGTGTCATGTTTGTAATGGAAAACAGTAAGTTATGTAAACAGTGCAGTCAGTAAAATTTTATCTTTCAGATCATATCGTTTCTCTTTTGTCTATTTTTTTTTTTTTTGAGAGATTTTCGCTATAGGGCGCATGTGCTCGCCAGACAGACAGAGAGAGACATAGAGACAGAAAGCGAGAAATCACCCCCCAGGGGGGATGGTCATGGTCACGCCGCAATCCCTTCTCCCCCATTCTCCTCTCGGGATCTTGGGCACGCACGCACACGCACCCGGCGTGAGTTTTAAGCCACAGGGTCTGGTACGCAAACCGCGGTCGACTACGTGGGAGTCCAGCGACATAGCCATTACACTAACTACTGGTTCCCCGTATCGTTTCTCTTTTAAAGCTGTATAGATTCTTGTGATGCCCTCAAAAGTAGATCTTGAGTTCAGTTTGACTCATCGGTAGATCTTCAAGAGAAAATTCTCCAGGGTACAGATGCAAGTTTAATAGTAGCTTCTTTTAGTTCTCTAATTCTTCTTTCCGATCTCTTCCATGTCTGAAACATGTTCTCCAGGCTGTTATTTGAAGGCCGTGAAATTGAGGTAGGAAGCACTGAGGTTTCTCTTGAAACGAGATTTGTGTTGTGTGCTAAACTGTTAGGATTTTCAACTGTTGAGTAAAGACCTATTCCGCTGTTTCTCCACAAGAAGTTTGGCACTGACTGCTGCTAACTTCTCATTAGTCTTTGCCAGGTCCTCTGATAATGATGTTCTAACTTTTGATTCTTCTAGATAGAGTTGCCTATATTTTTAAACTTCTGTTTTATTAGAATCTTCTTGATAAGCTCTTATTTTGAAGAGTTCAGGGCTGGCAGGTGGGGTGGTGGTTAAGGACGCTGGATGGTCTACCGTAGTTCAAGTCCCAGACACCTGGCAGCTTGCTTTCTCACTCTCGATCTCTCTCTCTCTCACCCTCTCTGGTCAAATTAAAATAAAGTTAAGATTAAAAAAAATAAAATAAAAAAGAGTTTGGATTCTACATCTTTCATTCTGAGTTCCAGCTGACTTCTAAATGAAGCATAATTATTCTCTCCTAACTGCTCTAAGTTTTCTTGAGATGCTGCTTGTACCTTATGTTTTTGCATATTAACTTGAATATCCATTTCAAATTGACTGAGTTTTAAGTCTCCTTGGAAACTAACTTCTCCAATTTCATGTTTGTTTAATTTCTTTTTTGTCGTTTCTTATGTCCAGCTATCTCTTTTCTAATTCACCATTTTTCTTTATCTCTTGATCTAAATTATATTCCTGAGATTGTTTTAACTCAGATGTTTCTTTAATTGTTCCTTTCATCCTCCTTTCTTCACTTTGCGTTCCTCTAATCTCACTTCATTTTCAAATGCAGCAATATCTGATGTTCAGTCCTGTTCAATCTGATTCTAATCTTTTTTATTTTTGAGAGAGATTTTTTTGCTATAGAGCTTGCGCACTCACCAGAAAGAGAGAGACAGAGAGACAGAAAGTGAGAAATCATCCCCCAGGGGGGATGGCCACGCTGCAATTCCTTCTCCTCCATTCTCCTCTCCGGATCTTGGGCACGCACACACATGCACCCAGGGTGAGTTTAAGCCACCGGACCTAGGACTTGAACTGTGGTTGGCTACATGGGAGTCCAGGAACATAGCCATTATGCTAACTGCTGGTCCCAAATCTGATTCTAATTATTATCTTTTTTTTCTAGGGTAAAGGACCCCTTTTCATTTTTTTTTAAAAAATATTTTATTTATTTACATTTAATCACTGTACAGCTATACAGTATACAGTATGTTTTTTCCAAGCATGAATACAATGCATTTCAGTCAAACCATTGGCATTACCATGTACATTATCATCAGAAGATAACTTCTAATTTTTTTATACATTAAATGTATTGTTTTTTCCCTGATCTCCTCTCTCCCACTCTATTACCCACTCCTTATTTCTCCCCTGCACTGTATCTAGTATCTTTAGTTCCTCTTCCTGCTATTATACCTTCCAGATTTTCAGTTATTGCTGTGAAGCACATTCCGTATATATTGAGCAAAAACATACAGTGCCTGACTTTCATAGTCTGGCTTGCTTCAATTAGCATGAAATCTTCATATTTTTCACTTTCTATAAAATCTCAGGGTCTCATTGTTTTGTATGGCTGAGTAATATTCCACATGGTATATGTCCCACATTTTTTTCAATCCATTCATCTGTTCTGGGACATTTGAGTTGATTCCATGTCCTAGCAATTGTAAATGATTGCAATAAACATGCATGTACAAGTGTTTTTCCAACTGAGAATTTACCTATCCTCTGAATAGATGCCTAAGAGTGGAATTTATGAATTGAATGAGTCAAAATTCAATCCAAAACATTAATAAACTGTAATTTTTGAGAGTTTTTTGCTATTGAGTGTGTGCCCTTACCAGAAAGACAGAGAGAGACAGAGAGACAGAAAGTGAGAAATCACCCCTTAGGGGGATAGCCACTCTGCAATCCCTTCTCTGTTCTACTCTCAGTATCTTGGGCACACACGCACATCACATGTGCCTGGCATGAGTTTAAGCCAGGGTCTGGGACTTGAACCGCAGTTGACTACATGGGAGTCCAGTGATATAGCCGTTATGGCAACTGCTGGTCTCAAAAAACTGTAATTTTAATGACTTATTAACCAACACAGTATTCTAGGGTGTATGCATGTGTGTATTTTCGCAATCTTTGTACGAGTTTTGATGAATTCTGTTTAAAGACTTAATGAAATTACTTTTATCTTATTTAACCATATTAGGCACTGAAATGGCTTAGAAAGAATTACAGATTTTATTATGTGTCTATTTGAACTTCAAATAATTATTTTATTGGAGAAGGATTTTGACAAATATTTACAGCCATAATTATATTAAGACCTTTGTTCAGTTCATTGATAAAAATATATATATATATACATATACATATATATATATATATCAAATTGTCTCAACAATATAAATCTAATTTATAGAATTTCTGTATTTCTGTCATTCTATGTCAAGGTAGATTGTTGATAAAAGAAAAAATGTTTCTATTTAATTTTGACATGTAATTCTTAGATTTCTTTATAATCTCAATTCATTTTGAAGACTAGGTGCAAATTTTTGATCTCCCTTATCTTTGAAGTTTTCCTTTGGTGTTTCCATTTATTCTTTGAGCTTCACCTCCTATGCATCACAGCTGGTTTTGAAAATGGCTCTAAGATAATAAAGGAACTTAATATTATTCCAGATTACTTACAGAGCTGGAAAACAGCATTTAAAATTCTAATTTGGATAGTGAATTCAGTAACACAAGTTTGTAGATTTGTGTTGTGTGTGTGTTTGTATGAATACACTTTATGTGTGTGTATATGTATATATACACACACATGCACATTTATACATATATATATACAGATGAATAGATAGGTTTTAATGCATAAATTTATGCATGTATATATATATATATATATGCATATGTGCATGTGTATGTATATGAATGTTTAATTTTAAGAATTAATAGCTTTAGGGACCAGCAGATGGCATAATGGCTTACATGGCTGGACTTCATGTAGTTAATTACTGCTAGAGTCCCGGATCCAGTGGCTTAAACTCACGCCAGGAACGTCACGCCAGGAGCATGTGCATGTGTGCCCAAGATCCCAAGAGGAGAATGGAGAAGGGATTGTGGTGTGGTCATCCCCCTGGGGAGTGATTTCTCACTTTCTGTCTCTCTGTCTGTCTCTGTCTTTCTGTTGAGCGCACACACCCTATAGCAAAAACCTCTGCAAAGAAAAAAAAAGAATTAATAGCTTCAAAACTTTTTTGTCTATGAAGATTCTGCTTCTGTGTAGTAGCTTTACTTTCTGAGTAATTGCTGATTTTTGTTGTATTTTTCTATTCTTTACTAGTTAGAATGTTGTAGAAATTATTTTAATGGTGAAATATTTAAAATAAATTTGGTTGCTTCTTTCTTGAACTTTATTTTTCTTTGAATTTTTCTTTTTTGCCTGTAGGCAAAATTTTAACTGGAATTCATGAGATATCTATTTTAATTTTCCTGAATGGACTTTAATGGAATATACATTTTAGGAATTGTTAAGAGAAAGAAGGGGAAAAAAAGGAAAGAAATATTGTAGTCATTCCCAATAAGCTACTCTAGAGAGAAAAAAAAAATATATATATGTATATATACCTACATACATACATACACACTTTTTGTTAAAGCCCATATGACCATTATGGAACTTCACTGAACTACAACCAACTACTTCAAATAATATATATAAACAGCATGCAGCAATACTTTGGCTTGTCATATTTAATTTCTATACTTGTGTGTCTATATCTTAGCAAAGTCTCAGCTCACTAGCACACTGAGCTATGTAGTGGATATAATCAAAGCACAATTGCAAAAATGTCAAACATGATCAAAAAGAGAAAATCACTACAAAGGAGAATTCACCACAGTAACTCTTTGCAGTTCCCAACTCAGAGGCCTAGTAGCCTCATCAAAGATACAAGAGATGGAAAAGGCCCATTAGGTCATCAAACCTATCCCCTCACCAAAGAAAGAAAATGAATTCAAGCAACCCTATCTGCTGGCTTCAAACCAAATTCAAGATAGAAAGACCCTGCTGCTGCTCTTGATACATTATTTCATGACACTGGATGTCATTTATACAAAAAAACTGAAATGAATTGTCTGCCCCCAGCATCCTAGAATCATAGAATAGAACTTTGAGAGCTGGAAGGTACCTGAGCCCAGCCTCCTCATTTTGTAGAAAAGTACCCTAAGGACCTGAGAGGTTAAATGACTAGCTCAAATCCACAAAGCCAGTCACAGTTGGACTGGTATTAAAACCAAAGTTTCTAGAGATAGCTAAACTGCTATTTCTAGCAAATAATCCTCCTTTTTCTTTCTTTCTTTTTTTTTTTGTTGTTTTTGTGTAAATCTTGGTAAGAGTCTATTCTATACATTATAGTAAACACATTTCTATCTGACTTACTTCTTACAATGACCTAATTTTCAAAATTCTGACATTGAAGCTGTCATATCTAAGTTTTCACTTTCAAAACACTAACTCCCATGGTGGTCTTTGCTTCCGATGGCAAACTGCCAGTTTTATAACAGTTCCGTCTTCTCTTCTAGGCCCAATGCAATCTACGAAGATATAATAAATTCATTGGTTGACTATGTATATGAAGGAAATAAGGGTAGTGTATTGTATACTAAAAATGTATCTACACATTATTCCCCTAACCTCCCCCCACTCATCAATGCTGTTGAAAACTTATTTGTGACAGATTTTAATATTTTACTGGTGGAGCAATGGAAAAGACAGAGACCTAAGAGCTCTGGTATTTACTAAGGAGTGTTGTGGCAGAGTTGTTTTAGGACGAGGTACAAAATCAGGAGTATGTCATGTCTAAGCAGGTGAGAGATGTGAGCCGAGGTGAGCTAGGGACCATTGAGTTCAGTCCCCAAGAGAGCAGCTGCCTATTCGCCCTAGAAGACAGGTTGCTGTGGTAATGCAAGCACGATATTGTGAGTCTGGGACCAACAGGTGGCATAGTGGTTAAGGTGCTGGATTCTCACTTAGTTGACTGCGATTCAAGTCCCAGACCCAGGAGCTTGAAACTCACACTGGGTGTGTGTGCATACATGCCCAAAATCCCTAGAGGAGAATGGGTGTGTGTGTGTGTGTGGCATGGCCATTCCCCCAGGGGCTGTAATTTCTTGCTTTCTGTTTCTCTGTCTCTTTCTGGTGAGTGCTTGTTCCTATAGTAAAAATCTCCCTCGCCAAAGTAATAACAATAATAAAAAATAAATATTGTGAAACCTTCTCAAGTGAGCTGACATTTTTAACATTTATAATAAATTTTCCTAATTTTTTGAACACTGTTCAGGCTAAATAAAGCAAATCTGCAGTACAGATAGAACCGACAGATGCCACGTTGTGATAGGACTGATAGGACCATAGGACCAAGGAAGATAACAGCCATGCTTAAAACTTAAAAAAGCATGTGCAGCCTGTGGTGATCTTACAGCCCTATCCCCATAGCAATTTAGCAACAATTAGTGACCTCGTAGCCGAGATCATAACCCAGTAACTCTACAACTTCATGTAGGCCTGCATATCCAACAGACAGGTCGCCCAGTCCATGCCTATAAATTCTATAGTAGTCTTTTACTCAATCAAAAGTATGTAAAAGTATAATATAACCATATATGAGAGACAAAGAAGCTGAAACAAATTAAAGGAAAATCCCCTAGAAATTCAGAGTTCAGCCTTTGGACATGAATCTGTTGAGCTGTTGCTAGCTCATGAATAAATCACTGTTTTCCTGCAAAAATCCTTCGTGTCCTGTCTCTTTTTCACTGAATATCCCACAGCAACACTGTCATAGGTATTTACATATTACATTTTACCTTTCTAAAAGCTATGTGAAGTGTTTTTTAAAGCTGAGAAAACAGACTCTGAAGTTGATATTTAGCTGGTTAAATGATTAATAAATAATTAATAAAAGTAAAAGCTGAATAATAATTTTTTTAAAACAATTTATGTGATGATGTCACATCTCATGTAATCTCTCAAAGTAGAATGGAAATTCTTCAGTTCATGTCTCATTTCTTCTTAATTTAATTCCTTTTTTTAATTCATGAATTTGTTAATGTTTTCAAGCTAAAAGAGAGGGATTTTAGTTAAGGACTTTGAAGTTTTTTTTTTTTTTAGAGAGGTTTTTGCTATAGGGCACGTGCACTCACCAGAGAGACAGAGAGAGACAGAGAAACAGAAAGTGAGAAATCACCCCCCAGGGGGGATGGCCACGCCGCAATCCCTTCTCTCCATTCTCCTCTCAGGATCTTGGGCACGCACGCACACGCACCTGGCGTGAGTTTAAGTCACCGGGTCCGGGACTCGAACCGCAGTTGACTACATGGGAGTCCAGTGACATAGCCATTATGCTAACTGCTGGTCCCAAGGACTTTTTTTTTTTTAAAAGAATCATTTTATTTATTATTTTTAAATTTGACTGAAAGAGAGAGAAAGAGAGAAAGCAAGGCACCAGGTCTGAGACTCGAACCATGGTTAGCCATGTAGGAGTCCACGCCCAAATTTTAAACAATACTATATTATTCATTTGATAAGAAATTTATATTTTTAGTAGTTTAGAATTTGACATTTCTTAGTAACATGGAACATATTTGGAGCTTTGGGCTTTATCAGCCTGGTAGAGTTCTCAAACGTTAGTGCACATGAGTCATGCACATCACCAGGAAGACTTATTTAAAACACAGACACTGAATTCCAACATCGAAATGTTCGAATCCATAGAACCCATGATTGGAGTGTGGTGCTCAATCATTTCCATATCAAACAAGTTTCCAGGTGATTCTTTGTTTTTTTTTTTTTAATTTTCATTTGTCATTCTTTTTTTCACTTTATTTACTTTTGTATTATTATTTATACATTTAATTGCTATATATCATTTAGATTGTAAAGAGACTACCCAGCATTACATATATTTCAGTCCAGCCCAGTTGAAAATACTATACACGTCCTCATCAACAGATAATAAACCATATCTGTGTCCTACAAATGTCTTACCTCTCTATTTTTCCCCCTAAATTTCCTTTCCTACACTCTTCCCCTCCACACCCTTTCTCTAGGGTTCATGATTCTGATTTTGCTTGCCTGAAATAGCACTTTGAAAACCATGCTTTTAGAGGAATGGCATAGTAGAGTCCGTAGAATCGATCAGATCTTTCTTGCAATGTCAATAAGCTATAGCAAGGGAGTTACTGGCTAAGAAAATTGCCTGTGTCTGTTCAGCTAATTGATCAAGATGAACTATTTTAAATATATTCCCAATGAATGCTAACATCTCTACAATGTTTACTTTGTTCAAAGTATGCCCCAGGTACCTGACAACATATTCAATAATCATAACATTGCTATGTTTATCATCGCTATTTTGCAGATAAGGAAGACTGAGGCATAATGAAATAAAGTAAATTGCCCTAGTTGTGCAAACTAGTAAGTGGTAATGTTGGGATTCAAGTCCAGGTAGAAAGGCTCCTGAGCCATACCCTTAACAATACCTCTCAGGCATGACTGTTTTCTATCATTCATCTCAATTTATATAGGTTGTTCATGAGCCTGTTTATACCACAGCTTAAAAAACAAAGCATAAATTGATCATTTCAGAGAAGTCTTTACTAGGTAGTCTATTATATAACACATTTATTCAAATCAGAGATGTTGAGACCAGTGGATGGCTTAATGCTTATGACACTGGACTCCCACATAGTCAACAGCAGTTCAAGTCCCGGACCCGGTAACTTGAAACTCAGACATGGCACATGTGCATGCGTGCCAAAAATCCCAAGAAGAGAATGGAGAAGGAATTGCTGTGTGGCCATCTTCCCTGGGTGGTGATTTCTCGCTTTCTATCTCTCTATCTCTCTGGAGAATACACATACCCTATAGCAAAAATCTCTCTAAAATGAAACAAAACAAAACAAATCAGAGGTGTTAAACTAATTTGATAATAGATGCTAGAAACCAAAAAAACACAGATTAATATCTCTTTCTTT
The DNA here is from genome assembly GCF_000334495.1 of Tupaia belangeri chinensis. Lineage (NCBI taxonomy): Eukaryota > Metazoa > Chordata > Mammalia > Scandentia > Tupaiidae > Tupaia > Tupaia belangeri. The sequence continues at coordinate 303,030 of NW_006209652.1, forward strand.
AGCTGGTTTCTAGAGGTTTCATGTGTTTGTGTGTGTGTGTGTGGGGGGGTGGTCTTATATTTGTCTTTAAATCTCCTTTCATTTTTTTTCTTGATTAAATTTTCTTTTTTTTTTTTTTCCACATAAATGTTACTGGAACACTATGTTTGCACAAGAATTAGACAAAAAATACTGCCTTGTTCTATTAGCCTATTTATTCTGTCACATGATTGTTTTAGTGTGTTTGAAGCACTGTTTTGGAGCCAGACATAATCACATTCTGCAGTTCCTCACCTTATTAACTGACAGAGCACTGTTTCTATTAGACAATTGATCCTGGGCAGATGAAGCCATTAAAAACAGTACTAATTAGCTGAAGAGAGGAGACAGCAATGCAGGCTGCCCCACTTCCTTTTATGCTTAGGGAAGTTGATGTTCCAGACAAATAATAATTGATATGTAGTCTGCCTTAATTGTGGTTGTTAACAGCCAGTATTACAATGACAGGCTGACAATTTCTGTCTAGCCTATTGTATGCTTATTTCAGAATTCAAGAATTACTGGGTAATCTTTTTGGTTAACCCGATCTTCATAGACTGTATTCTATAATGTCTCGGAAATAAAACTCCACAGCTAATCCCAGTTTATGAGTTATTTGGTGCCTATCTCCAGATGTCAGATACTTATTTTAGGTAAACATTTTGTCCAAAATGATGTGGACTTATAGTATAGTTTGTTTGGCTAAGAAACAGCTGGGTTGAAGAAGAATAGCTATACAATTTCTTAATATAATTTACACCTAAAGTATATATTCGAATTGGACTCTAACAGTCGCAGTACTATGCTCTATGAAGCCATAAAACAGTAAAGTCAAAATTGTCTGATCCCTTTCATTTATAATTGTAACAAGCATTATATCATATCTATATGTGAACTAAAGGTTTTTTCTTGACTTTGGGATATGTTTACTCAATATCTAATGAACTCTCAATATCACTATCAGTTTTAACATAGTATGCTCTTTTCAAGAAATGGGTTGGGACCAGTAGTTGGTGTAGTGGTTGAAGTACTAGATTTCCACATGGCCAACTGCAATTTGAGTCCTGGACCTGGTGGCTTGAAACTCACACTGGGCCTATGTGTGTGCCCAAAATACTAAGAGGGGAATGGAGGAGAAGGATTGTGGCTTGACCTTCCTCCCAGTGAGGTGTGATTTCTCACTTTCTCTCTCTCCATCTGTCTCTCTCTCTCTTCAATGAGTGCACATTTCCTATAGCAAAACTTTCTCAAAAAAAAAAAAAAAAAAGAAAGAGAGAAAGGAAGAAAGAAAGAAAAGGAGAAAAGGGTCTTCCAGTATTTAATAAAACATTGTCTCAAGGGACAATTGTTCCTCCTTATGAAACTATAACAGAAACAGACTAGACATCAGCTTGATCATTCCAAGTGTTGTAGTCCTCTAAGAGACTCCTTCTGTAACCTTTCCATAGAAGGCATGATGGAAAAGAAATGATGAGATCAAAGAAGATGACTGGGACAATGGTGATTTTCTTGGGAGTTCAGGCTCATTTATGACCTAAGAGCTGAAGGAATTGGCATATTGGCATTTTAGCATATCTGCTGGCTTTCCTGTGGTGGCATACTGGTCAGGAAGTTTGAGATAGTCTGCTATGGAACTAAGTAGAGCTGACTAGATCACAAAAATAATCTCACTTACCTCATCAAAAAAACACATAGACAAGTGAGTAAGCAAACAAACACACTCCTTCCCCAAGTTGTTCAGAACAAGTATACCTGCTATAAGGTATCCTCAATTATTTCTCCTCACTGTTAGGTAATCAAAAATCTTTGCTTCTACTAAAGAGTAAGGGGTATTGTGTGTGTGTGTGTGTGTGTGTGTGTGTGTTTAAATCGCTGTTTCTCTCCTCTCATTTCTGATGACTAGTAGTGATTGTTGCATCCCTTGCTGGCTTTTGGCTGCCTATTGGATGTTCAAAAGCATTGCTACTTCAAACTGCTCTGTTGTGATTTTCCTGTCCCACTACAGAAAGCCTGTCTTCAAAACCAACTTTCCATGCTGTGGCATCTTATCACATCCTTTTGTTAGCTGTAAACTGGAGATGTCCACCTTAAATGTCCCTATGCTTTATGTGACCAAAGAAGGATGACAGTAGAATAGTGTGAGGTAAAAATAGCAAAAACAACAATAAGTTGATCATTTTGCTGACATTAGTGGAAATGTTAAGTTCCCTTTTTGATAGTTTGATGTGTGTATGCATGTTTTAATAACTGTCTTTATTTAAGAACAGTTTTTGATTTATAGAATAAATGCAAAGATGGTACAGAACTTCTCTGTATACCAAACACTGAATCTCCCCTCTTATTAACAGGTTACATCAGCATAATGTATTTGTTATTCAACAAAGTTATTTGTTATTAAATAGATTTGTTATTAAACAAAGTTCATTCTTTATTAAGATTTGCTTGGGACCAGCAGTTAGCCTAATGTCTATGTCGCTGGACTCCCATGTAGTCGACTGTGGTTCAAGTCCCAGACCCAGCGGCTTAAACTCACATTGGGTGCATGTGCGGGCATGCCCGAGATCCCAAGAGGAGAATGGAGAAGGGATTGTGGTGTGGCCATCCTCCCTGGGAGATATTTTCTCACTTTCTGTCTCTGTCTTTCTGGCACACGCATGCACCCTATAGCAAAAGCCTCTCAGAAAAAAAAAAAAAAAAAGATTTGCTTGATTTCAAGACATATGAATAGGCAAAAAGCACATATGAAAAAATGCTCAATATCCCTCATTGTAAGGGAAATGCAGATCAAAACCACAATGAGATACCACCTAACCCCAGACTGAATGACTAAGATTAAAAAATAAAAAATGCTAAGTGCTAGCAGGGATGTGGTGAGAGGGGAACGCTCCTGCACTGCTGGTGGGAAAGTAAATTGGTCCAGCCTCTATGGAGAACAATTTGGAGATTCCTCAAAGATCTACAAATAGAACTATCATATGATCCAGCAAGCCCACTCCTTGGTATCTACCCAAAGGACAGAAGAATTCTTAATTGGAAAAGTGCTTGCACATCGATGTTTATTGCAGCATTATTCCCAATTCCTAAGATACAGAACCAACCCAAATGCCCATGAACAGATGAATGGATTGAAAAAGTATGGTACATATACTCCATGGAATACTACTCAGCCATAAAACAAACAAACAAACAAACAAACAAACAAGAAGACCCTGGCTTTTAACAAAAAGTGGATGAGTATGGAAGATTTACTGCTGAGTGAAGCAAGCCAGGCTATGAAGGAGAGACATTGTATGTCTTCATTGAATATATATGGAGTGTCCACACTCTATGGCCCAAACTGAATGACTAAAGGATATAGAAACATAGTAAATGGTTGTGAATACCAGATACAGTGTGAGAAGAGGGTGGGTGAAGGAGTCGAGTATGAGGAAGGACATTAAGGAGAAAAACAGAGAGGCAAGTCATTTATAGGACAAAGAAATGGGTTGTTATCTATCGTAGATAACTTTATAGTATTGCTAATTGGACTGGTGTGAAATATACGCATGTTGGAATATTCACTCTGCCAGCTAAGTAACTTGTGATTGAATGTATAAAAGAAATTGAAATAAAAAAATAAGGAAGAAAAAAATTCCAAACACTGAAAAAAAAAAAAAAAAAGATTTGCTTGATTTTTTTTCTCCTAATTAGATGAGGGTTTGTGTTTGGAGGAAGAAGACGACATGGGTAAAATGTCACTGTCATATCATACCAAAGGCACGTACTATCAACATGTCTTATCACTCCTGACGTTAACCTTGATCTCTTGGCTAGAAGCAGCGTTTCCCAGGTTTCTGTACTATGATGTGATGCCTTTTTCTCCTCTGTGCTGTATGTTTTGAAAGGCAGTCACTTTGCACATCTCACACTTAAGCAGTAAGAGGATGGGGTGAAGGGGTTACCCTTAAAGGAGGGACATTTCCATAATATATTTAGAATGTATTCCTTCACCGATTTATTTATTTAAATATTTCTTTTTATCAGTATGGACTTATGGCTATTTATTTTATGCAATGGGATATAATCCAATAGTACTTTATATATTTTCTTCCTGAAATTGTTCTAATTTTGGCCATAGGGAGCTCTTTCAGTTAGTTGTGGTGTCCCTTTAACATACATTCACATTGGAGGAGGGTTTTTCCCCCCACTTTTTTACTTTCTGGAACTACGAAATTCTCCAGGCTAATCTGTGTATTGCCTTTTTTTTTTTTTGGAGAGATTTTCACTGTAGGGCACGTGCGCTCGCCAGACAGACAGAGAGAGACATAGAGACAGAAAGCGAGAAATCACCCCCCAGGGGGGATGGTCACGCCACAATCCCTTCTCCTCCATTCTCCTCTCAGGATCTTGGGCACACACGCACACGCGCCCGGCGTGGGTTTTAAGCCACCGGGTCCGGGACATGAACCACGGTCGACTACGCGGGAATCCAGCGACATAGCCATTACGCTAACTGCTGGTTCCCTGTATTGCCTTTTCACTCTTACAATCAGCCGTGTAACCTTGGTATGTGTTATTGGAAAATTATGCTGCAAACCAAGTTCTGTATACTTGTTGTGCTCATTGCTACTGGGGTATGATTTATTTTAGACCTCTCAGCTGACCAAGTAAAGAATTCTGTAGACACATAGTAACCTGTTTATATACATATATCTATAAATATTTTTATATGTAACCATCTTTATTAAATATAAGTTCAAACTGATGCCCCTAATTATAATCCATTAAGTCATGCAAGTTTTACATCCTCCCTTAATATCAAATCCTTCCCAAAAGAGATACTGGATTCTAAATAATTTCAATTTTAGTTCTCAGCTCACACAATTCTACATTCAATTGCCATTCTAGCTTCATACTTCTTACATGCTACCCTTTGTAGAAATTTATCTAACCTCTCAAAAAAAAATATTTCTTCACCTTAGCATCCCAGGAAATGGTGAAATTTTGAATAGTAAATTTATTTTTAAATATACTGTTTCTGTGTATACTAAAATTATCTGAGTATTTGTTGTATATTTTATATATTCAACATCCCTCTGACAGTAAGAATTCAATTATTGGGGCCAGCAGGTGGCATAGTGGTTAAGGTGCTGGACTCCCATATGCCCAACTGTGTTTCTAGTACCCACCTAATGGTTTGAAACTCACACAGGGCACATGTGTGTGCATACCAAAATCCTGAGAGGAGAATGGAGGAGAAGGGATTACAGTCTGGCCATTCCCCTGGGGGGGGAATGATTTCTCACTTTCTGTCTCTCTGTCTCTCCAGTGAGCACACATGCACTATAGCAAAAATACCTGTATAAAAAAAAAACAAATAAACAAACAAAATAACAACAACAGTAACAAAAATCTAAATTATTACTTGAGAGCCAATCATGGATATTATTGTAGTAGAATTACAATGTCTAAAGGCTGGAAAAAGAATTTAGAAATTCATCCATTCTTGAACCAGCAGATGATGTAATGATTATGTCACTGGACTCCCACGTAGTTGACCACAGTTCGAGTCCTGGACCTGGTGACTTAAACTCACACCAGGTGCATGTGCATGCATGCCCAAAATCCCGAGAGGAGAATGAAGGAAAAGGGAATGCAGCACGGGCATCCCCCCGGGAAAGTGATTTCTCACTTTGTCTCTCTGTCTTTCTCTGTCTCTCTGGCAAGAACACATACCCTAAAACAAAAATCTCTATCAAAAGAAAAAGAAAAAGAAAACCATCCATTCTCTATTCTGATCTTAGGCATTTATCCTTTAAATAATATCTTCTACTGTCACTTATATACTGACCAGCCATCTCCAGCTTATTTTCATAAGCATCCTCAAGGCAGCCCCTCTCTTACACATTTCTCTAGTGAATTCTGTTCCTTCTGCTGTAAGATGTGTTGTTTTTTGTTAATAATTATGTCATCTGTAAATGTGGACATTTCTTAAAATGTTTAAACTTAGAATTAATGATTTAAATGTCTTTATTAGTCAGTTTGTTGTCAATAAGTGAATTGAACATACTCTCATTCTCTCATTTCAGGCATAGTTACAAAATTTAAATGAAGAAACATTTTAATTAGTTTTTCTTTTCCAAGTTGCTTTTTTTTCCTTTTGAATACAAAATGATAATAAGTAAATCACCTCCAAGAGAAAAACATGAAGACCCATAGTCCACAGAAAGTTGCCAAAGACAAAAATAAATCCCACAAAGGCCAAAAGACCAAGACCTTTGATCCAACAAAATCTAGAAATAAACGGAATGTGTTTCAATGGAAATTCAATCCAGACTATTCCACTGGCAATTAAGAAAAAGCAAGAAATTATCAAAATTATCAGCATTCAGATATATGTGAGAAATATAATTAACTTGTTAGAGCCCAAAGGACCCATTTTTAAAAAGAAGAAGATGGTCCAAGGAAAAAATGGAAATGGTCACTCAGGCAGAAATAAGGTGGGGCAGTATTCATCTACTGTGCTAAAGGAAATTAGGAAAAAAATTAGTTTGGCTTTATTTGTTTATTATTAACATAGAAATTGCTGATAATTGCTCAACAAAAACTGAGGATGCAAAGAGCCATGATTATTTTCCTTCCTGTTTTTTTCAGCATTAATTTTCGGAATTTTCCTCTGGCCCGATGATGTTTGAGAAGGAAAGAATACTCAAAAATTTTAAAATATAGATTTTATTTACTTCTTCCAAGATCAACAAAAGCAGAAAGTGAAAAAGGGAAAGAAAGGCAGCACTCTGGAGTGTTGATGCCACATCTGCCTTTAGCCTCAGCCAACTCAGACTCACAGGCATACACATGCCTAGCAAATTCAGGGCTGTCTCTGGAGGTGAACCTGAAACTTTCCCATAGGAGTCTGCCTCAAAGGGGATGGCATTTTCCCTCTGTGCCACTATCTGGCCCCCACAAAGAACTAAAACTAAGAATCATAAGTCTTGGCCTTGAACTAATCACTTAACCTCCTTGAATTTCATCATGATGCCTCATGACCATGATCCATAACATGTTAGGCATTAGCTATTTGTTGGGCATTGTGTTGTGTTCAGGTGTTAGAGAGGTAGATAGGTATTGTCCTCTCCTCTCCTCAAACTGTCTAATGTTTGAAGAAAGTCAAATACATAAATAAATAATTACCCTTCCTACACATATTATCATAACTATTCTAGGCAGAGTAATGCAATCTATAAAAAGTATGAAAAAGTAAATACAAATATGACATGTTTGTGAAATTTCAAATAGTTTAGACCATGTGAAACTTGTATTGTATGACAAAAGTTTAAAGAAATGATAGTACTTAGGGCCAGCAGGTGGTGTAGTCATTAAGGTGCTGGACTCCTGCATGGCCAGCCACAGTTCAAGCCCTGGACCCAGAGGGCCTGTGTGCATGCATGCCCAAAATCCCAAGAGGAGAATGGAGGAGGAGGAATTGCAGTATGGCCATCCCTATTGTGGAGGTGATTTCTTGCTTTCTGTCTCTTTCTCTCTCTGTCTCTTTGGTGAGTGTGTGGAACCCATAGCAAAAAAAAAAAAAAAAAAAAAAAAACTCTTTCTTCAAAGAAAAAAAATGAAAGAAAGAAAGATAGTACTCATTTTTAAACCATTTGGAATTTCTCTGATAGTCAATGAGCAATTATTAAAGAATTTGATACAGTTATGTTTTAGGAATTTTATTGTGTTGAAAGAATGGAATTTGGTAAGAAAGAATTAAAATTCTGAAAGTAGGATGTTAGGGAGACTACTTCTGCAGCTCAGATCAAGGTCAGTTGTACAAAAAGAGAGATGTACCAGAAGATATTACAACTACATTGATGACTGAAAAAAATCTGTGGAGATGAGATCAGCAGATGGTGAAATGGTTACGTTGCTGGACTCCCAGGTAGTTGACCACAGTTCAAGTCCTGGACCATGTGCTTTAAAACTCACGCCCTGCTTGTGTGTGTGCATGTGTGCCCGAAATCCAGACAGGAGAATGGAGGATAAGGGATTGCGGTGTGGCTGTCCCCCAGGGGGTGATTTCCGACTTTCTGTCACTCTGTCTGTCTCCATCTCTCCAGTGAGCACACACACCCTGTAGCAAAAACGATAGCACTATGGTTTATGTCTCCCCCAAATGTATATGTTGAGATTTGGTTGTGAAGGTACTAAGAGAAAACTTAGTATCTTTATCATATTGGCAGGTGAGGAATTGAGTGATTAAGTGATTAGGGGGAGGCCCCTATGATTGAGTTCTGGGAAATACATAAGTAGAGGGAAGGAAACCAGAACACAGAATCTCTAGTGGACACAGCCACTCTGCTCTGTCTCACCCTTCTCTACAGGACAGCCCCAAAACTAACCCTGGACTTCGGATCTCCAAATTGTGAGCTGAATAAACCTCTTTTTAAAAAACGTTTTTCAGATTTTTGCCACATGGTGCATACACTCACCAGAGAGAGAAAGAGACAAAGAGACAGGCAATGTGAGAAATCATCCCCCACGGGAGATGGCCAGGCCACAGTCTCTTCTCTAGTCTTCTCTCAAGATACACGTGCAGACATACTTTGAGTGTTTTCAAGCCACCAGCTCACTTGAACTGCACAGTTAACCATGTGAGATTTAGCAAATTAACCACTTGCCACTTGCTGTCCCAAACCTCTATTTTTATAAATCAGTCAGGTGTAGGCATTTTCTGTCATAAGCAGCAACGACAGAATGATTTAAATAGATAGTACCAGATAGAGGGGTTAAATTGTCTTCTTTGAAAACCAATTTGCCAACGTGAATTTGATTGATCTTGGGATAGTGCCAACCCAGCAAATGCCTGGATGAGTGTGTAAGAGGTTGCTAAATTCTATATTTGCATATCTGTAGAATCACATAAAAGTTGATGTACGATTTAACCAACAGCATAGTGTTTCTTCTTTGAGTTTTTCTGTATAGATTTATTCATATTGCTCAGATCTAGTTTTACTTTTTTTTATGGTAATGACCACACATTGTTATTTATTTAACTAATACAATAGGAGTATCAGCAACAGTGTGTTAAATTAATTAATGAAAGGTGACATTTGTAATGTTACTGATAATTATTTTTTGAAAATAAATATCCAAACTTAGGGTCAGTAAAGGAGAGTATTAGCAAAAAGTATTTAGTAATATGTAGTATTACACACTTGAACAGAATAGTGGAAAAGGAAACTGGCAAGAAAGATATTGAGAAAAATCTGTAGTTCATGTAAGGAATTAGAAGAAATCAAAAGATAAAATAAGATTGTAGTGAAGATGTTTAGTATCATTATTTCACATATTGTGACATGAAGAAAATACACACTCCAAAACAAATTAGGAAGTAGCTATCATCACTCTTCTAACAAATCTTCAGGTCAGAGCAGATTGCTACATGTCTACTTAAACTAAGCGTGTGTGTGCATGTGTGTGTGTGTTTAGTCAACTGAGAGCATTTTCTCCCTTTTTAGAAAATTCTCCTTGATCCTGTTGTCTCATCTTAGAAGAGCTTTCTCATTTTGACTCTATCATGCTAAGAAACAAAGATCTACATCAATATACTTATAGTCAAGTGAAATAGTAAGTATTTTTGAGCCCAAAATAATTAACTATCTGACCCTATGGAAAACATGTCTTATTCTTTCTTTTTGTTTAGAGGAAAACATAAATTGCCTTTTTTTTTTTTTTTTTTTTTTTGGAGGTTTTTTCTATATGG
>NW_006209652.1:312950-354148 GCF_000334495.1 Tupaia belangeri chinensis
GACCTGTGGTCGACTACGTGGGAATCCAGCAACATCGTCATTACACCAACTGCTGGTCCCATAAATTGCTTTCTAATGAATTATAAACTCTTTTATTGTTACCTGCCTCTAATTCATTTTATTCCTAGAAATTTGGTTGATGTTACAGAACTTCTGTGCATTTACCTATATTGTTAAAAATACTTTTCTGAGCATCAAAATGTGATACAAAACTTAATAAATAATTTTTGAAAAAACTTATGTTTAAATTTAAAATACATATGTACTTATTTTTCTGTGAATATTTCAAATAGAAATGGAACACTTAAAAAAAATATTTATCTGGGAGGCAGCTGGTGGTTAAGTGGCTGGATCCTGTGGACTACCCAGTTTGAGTGCTGGACCGGGCAGTGTGAGATACACTCCGGGCATGTGTGCACGTGTGCTCAAAATTTTAAAGAAGAAATGAATGAGAAGGGATTTCAATGAGGCCATCCCTCCCTGGGGAATGCTTTCATGCTTTCTCTCTCTCTCTCTCTGTTCCTCCCTAGTGAGTATATGCACTCTCAGGCAAATTTTCAAAAATAATAGGGACCAGCAGTTGGCATAATGGCTATGTCGCTGGACTCCCATGTAGTCAACCACAGTTTGAGTCCCAGACCCAGTGGCTTAAACTCATGCCGGGCGCGTGTGCGTGCCTGCCCAAGATCCCAAGAGGAGAAGGGAGGAGAAGGGATTGTGGCATGGCCATTCCCCCAGTGGGGTGATTTCTCACTTTCTGTCTCTCTGTCTCTTCCTGTCTTTCTGGCAAGCGCACACACCCTATAGCAAAAAATCTCTCAACAACAACAACAACAACAAAAAAAAAAAACAGAAAGAAAAAGAAAAGAATAATAAAAATAATTTAAAAAAATATCTGGTTTCTTTATTTAGAGTACATAAGTATGGTACTTTTAAGTGTTTCTACAAATTATTTATAGACATCTGTCTCAAAAACTTAAAAATGCCTAAGTGCCCATAAAACATTCACTTACTCATTTATCAAATTTTTATTGAATCTTTATTCTGTATCAAACACTGTGGTCAGAGCTAAGGGATAAAAATTTAGAAAATAAATTGCTGTGTTGTTCAAGAATTATATTTACTAGCAGAGTCAAAATATGTACATGCATAACTGCAAAATAAAGTAGGAATATTTATTACAAGCCTGAAATAATAATATTCTGAATCATATGTCTTCATCCTGTTTAAAAAATTGAAATTAAGAAATACTTAAAGCATACAGAAAATTTCAGTGAATAATAGGTATTGTGCTTATATCATCTGGATTCAATGAATGCTGGTATGTTGACTTATTTACACCAGATTCTTTTATACTTTTAAAAAAGTACAATGCTGCATAAACCAATGAAATTCATCCCCTGTCCCTTTCCACTCTTATCTTGTCCTGAAATAACAATTACCTTACATTTGTTTACTCTCTAACAATGTTTCGATATATTAGTCATAATCCAAAGAAAATACATTTATATATTTTAAAATGTATTAAGAATGCTGCATTTTATGTTTTTTGGATAATTTTCCTTGGAATATTGTTCCTTCAAGCTAGTTTTTTTTTTCATTTTCCCTAGAGTTTTATATTCAGCTTAGGATATCTTTAGTATAGTGCTTTCTTTCTACTCAACAAGGGTTTACTCCTGTTGTTTCTACTTAGAAATATACTTGACCAACTTATAAGAGCCACCATCTGTTTTGAACTTTTTATGTAATAAATCATTCACTTCCAACAATAAATCTATATGTACTGCCATTTTAATTTTGCTAAAAGAGTTCTGATAAATAGAATGAGCAGAAAAGTTACATAGCTATTAAGTGCTTGAGCAGCTTTTGAATTGAGGAAGTGGAGTTTCAGAAACTGGGATTCTCTCTTACCTGGTTTCTAATCAGATTAAGTAGCTTTATGTTCACTAAATTTCAGATTTGTTCTTGTGTGATCTGCCTATTCACATCTTTTGCTCATTTATAATACTGGTACATTTGTAATTGTCTTATTTCTTTATAAGTTTCTTATAAAGAAACTAATCTTTTATCAGTTATTAAAATATATTTTCCCAGTATGAGGATCAGTTTTTAAATGTTCAAGTCACTTTTACAGTACTAAAGATTATATTTTTAAGATAATAAAAAAATTGGAGTCAGCAAGTGATGTTGTGGTTGGGGCTTGGACTCCCACATGGTCAACCATGGTTCTAGTCCTGGACCCGGCAGCTTGAAACGCCTGCCAGGCATGTATGCATGTGTGCCCCAAAATTCCAAGAAGAGGATGGAGAAGGGACAGCAGTGTGATTTCTTGCCATCCGTCTCTCTGGTGAGCACACATGCCCTATAACAAAAATCTCTAAAAACATTACTGAAAAATGTCAATTGTATCCTGTTTTTGGACTTTTCGCATCTTGTTCAGAAAATAATTAGTTCATACCTCCTATACAAATGCATTATATCTTTTCCTATTATTTGCTATACAACGACATAAACATATGCTCAAAATTGTTTTCAAAAAATTTTGTCTTGCTTTTTACATTTTATTAATTGCTAGAGGCTTTGTTTGCTCTCCAGAGAGAAATAAAGAGAGAGACAGAGAGGAAGAGAGATAAAGCACTACCCAATGGAGTGCGGTTATACCACAGTCCCTTCTCCTCCATTTTTCTATCCTGTCGGGATTCTGGGGCAAACACATACCTATGCCCTGAATATCTCTCTAGCTTCTGGGGCAGAAATTTGAGCCACGGTGGGCCATGTGGGATCTAGCTCCCTCAACCAGTAGGATACATGGCTGGCCCAATTGCTTCCCATATGTTTATACTTTTAATTTATCTGTAATGTTTTCATATAACAAGAATCTATGTTTTGATATGCATAGATAATCGCATACTGGTGAATAAGTTATTTATGACTATTGTACTCATGTTCAGTGGTAATTATGTGCATCACCAAGTCAACCTTCCACTGTATTAAAAAGAATGTTTTGTGATAAATACTTTGTGCAGAAACAAATTTACAGTACCTTCTTCAAAAGATAATATAATTTAAAAATTAACTAAAATTTTTCTCATATTATTGTCATTTGATTATTTACCTATAAAAATTTTGCTTATTGAAATGAGATTGCCAATTGTTAAAACACAGAATACAAATTATGCTTAAGTCATTTGTCTTCAAGGAATATTTGTAGGAAAGAAAAATGACCATTAGAATTATTAACAGTATTCTGTTTGCCATCCCTTTGATTTGTTCAAATACATTTAATTATAATATAAACTATATATACAGTTTAGAAACAAAGTATTTAATAATTTAAGGATTAACCGTGAGTCAAAATAATTTGTTTAGTTTAGTAATAATAATTTAATTGCAAATTGTTCAGAGACGTGTACACAACACAAAATAAATATTTATTGTGTATTGAATGAGACAAAGATATCAAGGAATTGAACAGTCTGGCAAATATTTGCGAATTCAAAGCTTTTATTTTTATTTATTTAGGCATAGAGTTAATTTGCAATAAAATAATTGAATTCTAACAAACTCTATTTCCGAGTTTGTATTTTTTTTTTTTTAGATTCTAGCTCTGTACTGATTTTATCATGAATTAGAAAAGCTTCAGTTTATTCTTCCACACACAGTCAATAGACGCCATTTCCAGAAAGAGTATCTCTTCCATTGAGTACGAATGAAACCTTGGAGGTTCTATTAAGTTAACCTTATTGGCATTAATCATTTAGTATTTTAATTGCCCCTGTAATACTTGGCCTTCTGACCTTGTTGACATTTTATTATAATTGGAAATCAAAATGCCTAAGACTGAAATCTAAAGGGAAATTGTCAGCTTTCACCTTGAGAAGCTTCCCTTATAGAATTCATCATAATATCCTTATTTCCTTGGACTGTCCCTTCTTCCAGGTACTTTATTTTTATTTATTTTTTAGAGAGATTTTTGCTACAGGATGAGTGTACTTGCCAGCGAGAAAGAGAAAAACAGAGAAAGAAAAAGCAAGAAATCACCACCATCACCCCCTGGGGGAATGGCCATCCCGCAATCCCTTCTCTATTCTTCTCTCGAGATTTTGGGCATGCACGCACATACACCCAGTGTGTATTAAGCCCTTTGTCATTATCATTAAACCATCCACTAGTCCCTCTTCTAGGTACTTTTAAGTTGAATATTTCTGAGTCTGACTGTGTCACCACCTTCATGAAGTTTAGCATGAAGGCATGAGAGTTATGTCTACAATTACAGCTAGCAAAATGATAACTAGGGATCTTCTGTTCCTATCTGCCAAAGAAAATATAGAGATCTAAGACTTACCAAGAGGCATATCTGACTTTATCCTCATTAGGTGCATATTGGGTTGTCATAAAAGTCATGACATATTTTTCTATGTTTTTCAAAAGTCATTTATTTAGGGACCAGCAGTTAGTGTAGTGGCTGTGTCACTGAACTCCCATGCAGCTGACCGTGGTTCGAGTCCCGGACCCGGTGGCTTAAACTCATTCCGGGCCCGTGTGCGTGCTTGCCCAAGATCCCAAGAGGAGAATGGAGGAGAAGGTGTTGCACCGTAGCCATCCCTCCGGTGGTGATTTCTCGCTTTCTAACTTTCTTTCTGATGAGTGCACGTGCCCTATAGCAAACACCTCTCAAAAAAAAAAAAAAGTCATTTATTTATATGAAGAACAAAGATCAATCAATGATATATTGCTTATTTTTTGGATACCATTTGCCATATTCCTGTGAGCTTCATAATTCCTCACTTATAGAAGGACCTGTCTTTATGGGCAAAAAACCGAACAAGATGCTGATTTACTGCCGTATGTGAATTGAACGTTATATATTATGCAAGGAGTTTTGAAGAGAACAGAACAAGTGGAAGTCTGGCGGTGATAAGGTTAGATGAGTGTGATGAGTATGGCAACACATCCCACCCAAGTTCCAGTAATTTTTTTAAAAGAATTATTTTATTTAACTTTATTTATTTATTTATTTTGATTTTGATTTTTATTTAGCCAGAGAGAGACAGAGTGAGAAAGAAGTAGAGGGAAAGTGAGAAAGCAAGCCACCAGGTCCAAGACTCAAACCACGGTGAGCCATATGGGAATCCAACACCCTTAACCACCATGCTACCTGCCGGTCTGCGCTCTAGTAATTTCTGATGGGCAATCAAACTTGTGTGTGTTCTTATGATATCATGATGAAACACAACTCCTTTACAATAAATGAGCTATGGATGTTTCTGGATGATGGGTTCATTCAAACTGTCCAATGGCTGACAGTACATATTTGAATTGATTGTTTGGTTCCTTGGTAGGAGCTGGAAAAACACGACACCTTTAAAATTCTACACTGAGAGGATGACCTTCTTCTCATGAATGTCTGCTTTTGATGTCATTTGAGGTGAATCATCACATCAGAACTGAGCCCATTTGGGACCAGCAGTTAGTGTAATGGCTATGTCGCTGGACTCCCATGTAGTTGACTGCGGTTCAAGGCCCAGACCCGGTGGCTTAAACTCACGCTGGGTGCGTATGTGTGCGTGCTCAAGATCCCGAGAGGAGAATGGAGGAGAAGGGATTGCAGCGTGGCCGTCCCCCCGGGGGAGTGATTTCCTGCTTTCTGTCTCTCTCTCTCTGTCTGTCTGGCGAGCACACGCGCCCTATAGCAAAACCTCTCTGAAAAAAAAAAAAAAAGAAAAGAACTGAGCCTATTTGCACATTTTGTCATAAACAGTCCACTTCTCATAACCAGTTATCAGTCACTTCTAAAAAGGATTGTTTAAAGAGCATAATGCAGATGTCTGTATGTACCATCAAATGAACTTCTTTGAGTTCATGAGGAACCCAAATGCTGATCTTGCTTATGTATTGCAGCTTCTTCAGGTGGTTGTGAATGCTTGAATGATGGATGTTCAATATTTCTGCAATTCTGGTAATGTAACGTGGTTTTCACTTGATCTACAGCTTTATTTTATCATTATCAATCTTGGCGGTCCTCCCAGATTGAGGAACATTGTTGAGATAAAAATCACCAGCACGTAATTTTATGAACTATTGTTGGCAATGGCATTCTTGTAGAGTATTGTCTCCCTAAACTTTATGCAACTTTTCATAAACTTGATGTGCATTCTTCCCTATATGGAAGTAAAATGATAAAATAAATAAAATGTGGGGAACCAGCAGTTAGCGTAATGGCTATGTCGCTGGACTCCCACGTAGTCGACCGCGGTTCGTGTCTCGGACCCGGTGGCTTAAATCTCACGCCGGGCGCGTGTGCGTGCGTGCCCAAGATCCCGAGAGGAGAATGGAGGAGAAGGGATTGCGGCGTGATCATCCCCCCTGGGGGGTGATTTCTTGCTTTCTGTCTCTATGTCTCTGTCTGTCTGGCAAGCGCACGCGCCATATAGTGGAAAAAAAAAAAAAAAAAAAAAAAAAAACTCTCCAAAAAATAAATAAATAAATAAAATGTGGTGTAAATGAAGATGCACAATTTGGTCTTCCATCTTTAACTTGTTGTAAATTCTCCAAAATTCTACCAAATCATTTAATTTTTTTTTTCAATGAAGCTAGAGAGACCAGCGGATGGCTTAATATGATGTAGTTGAACTCCCACATAGTCGACCATGGTTTGAGTCCCAGACCCAGTGGATTATAACTCACACTAAGTGTCTGTGCGTGCATTCCCAAAATCCTGGGAGAAAATAGGATGAGAAAGGATTGCAGCATGGCCATTTCCCCTGGGGCTGGGGGGAACGGGGATTTCATGCTTTCTGTATCTCTGTCTCTTTGTCTTTCCAGCAAGCACATGTATCTTATAGCAAAAGAGACAGACGAGAGATGATACATACAGAAGAGGGAAAATTCAAGATATAGGTAGAAGAATTCACAAGACAGTTGTTTATTTAAATTTTGGGGCATAGACAATAGAGGAATTAAGAGTGACCCCACAATGTTTGGCAATATTACTTTATGAGATAACAAACTCAGTCATAGAAAATTAAGTTATTTAATTTAGTTGGGATAGTCAGGAGCTTCCTTTTGAACAATTTTATATAAAGGAATCCCCTCCTCTTGAAAATAATTTAAAAACCAAAAACGCTGGGGCCAGCAAGGGGCATGATAGTTAAAGCATTGGACTCCCACATGGCCAACTATGATTCAAGTCCAAGATCTAGCTGTCCCTCTCTGTCTCTCTCTATCTCTGTCTGTCTCTCTTTGGTGAGCACACTGTGCCTATAGCAAATTAAATAATAATAATAATAATAATAATAATAATAATAAAATAAAATAAATACTTCTAAAAAAAGAAAAACCTTGACCACATATAGGTCATATGTCTGTGTGGACCTCTTCGGTGATCTTACCTCATCATCATGAACCAGGAGGGTAACAAATTCTGATTCCACAAAGGAGGACAATGAAAGTTTTGCCTTTCTGCCCAGACTCTGTTCTGTGCTCTTCTTTAACTGGCACTGATATGTTTCCTTTACCTATAATAAACTATAGCTTTGATTATAGCAGCTTTCCACTGAGTTCCTGCAAATGATTAAACCTAAGTAGGGTTTTGGGACCTCCGTAAACTTGCAGTTGATGTCAGAAATAGGGAAGTCCTGGGACCAGCAGTTAGTGTAATGGCTATGTCGCTGAACTCCCACATAGTCAACTGGAGTTCGAGTCCCAGACCTGGTGGCTTAAACTCACACCAGGTACGTGTGTGTGCATGCCCAAGATCCCGAGAGGAGACTGGAGGAGAAGGGATTGCGGCATGGTCCTCCCTCCTGGGGGTTGATTTCTTGCTTTCTATCTCGCTATCTCTCTCTGGTGAGTACATACGCCCTGTAACTAAAACCTCTCCCCCCACCAAAAAAAGAAAAGAAATAGGGAAGTCCTGAGAGCAAACATCATAACTTGGCTGAACCTGGGTAGTCAACATGCTAAGCCTGAGCATGAACCTTGAAGTTATTCTTGTTTTCTGTTCCTCTCTCAAGCTCAGCATGTAATCTATTAATAAATCCTGCTGACATATTCCAGAAACCGACCTCTTATTCTGCCACCACTTTATTTCAGGTCAGCATTACATTTCTTATCAGGATTATTAAAATGATAGTCTTTCAATAGATATCGTTGCTTTTAACTTGGTTTTCAAAAATGTATTTTCAAAACATGAACCAAAGGTATATTTTTGAAACAAAAATCTCATGTAACCCACTGAATTAATGTTGAAAATGTAGGTCATCTGTCTGTGTGGACCTTGTCCTTTAGTGTATCTGCCGCGTGAGAACTATACTTTTTGTTCCACTCATATTAGATTTGGTCATTTTATTGAATGAAATATTTTAACATTTCATGGTTGAAAAGTAAGTATGTATGACTTCTGTTACTTTTGAACAAAATTTTGAATAATCTTTGCATGATTTGATCATATCCCTCTTATACTTGCCACATTACAAGGGAGTAGTCACAGATAAATGCTATGTTTTCATTCTTGATCCTAAAGAAAACGTATATGAGAACTACAGCATAGAGCTGGCATGAGTGAATAAGGGAATACTTTATTGTTAAAAAAATCAATGTAATTTTTGGATTGTGTGTTAAAGAAATACTTCATCCTAAATCTTATTTTTAGGCCAGTCCAGAACATAGTAGTACAAGCAGGTAAATCTCATATACCCAACTGCACAGGGTTCAAGTCCCAAACCTGGCAGTTTGAGAAATAAGCTGGACGTGTGTGTGCAGGCCAAAAATTCTAAAAGGGGAGGGGGAGGGGCAGGAATTATGGTATGACAATGCCCCATGCAGAGGAGGAAGTGCTTTCTCTCTCTCTCTCTCTCTCTCTCTCTCTGTCTTTCTCTGGCAATGGGATGTGCCCTCTAGCAGAGTGACAATATCTATGTGCAGAAGGATGATAAGTAAATATTTGTGACAAAGAAGGCAGACTGTGCTAGATTAAATTATTATTCAAAACTTTTTTCTTGGTGAGTGTCACTTGAAGGATTATACCTCTCCATATCAATATTCATACTTAATGTGAATTCCTTTGGCAGTGACAGAGTGTGTGTAATTTCTAAGCAAATTTCTGGAGGAATCACATCACTGCTTCACTTATAAGAGCCTCTCATTCAGCCTACATCTTTGAGTGGAGGAGGCCTGAGCAGGACTACTACTGACTCAGCCAACAAATAACTTGTGCCAGAACGAACATCTCTGTTACAAAGACCTAGTTTTTATTGCTGCTTGTTGTGACCACAACAAAATCTATTGTAATACATCCCACGTGGGATGGTCATATTGTAATCTGTTTTCCATTTCTCTTTTTGGGATTTTGGGCATGCAAGCA
Source organism: Tupaia belangeri chinensis (assembly GCF_000334495.1). Lineage (NCBI taxonomy): Eukaryota > Metazoa > Chordata > Mammalia > Scandentia > Tupaiidae > Tupaia > Tupaia belangeri. The sequence goes on from NW_006209652.1 coordinate 322,315, forward strand.
CACATACCCAGTGTGCTTAAGTCACCAGGTCTGAGACTTAAGTTGCACAGTTGGCCATGTTGGATCCAGCTGCCTTAGCCACCACATCACTAGCTGTGCCTAAAGATGTTTTAAATGAATGAGTTAATCTATGCATTAATTAATATATGAGTAAATAAATAAATGAAAAATGTAAAAAGCTCTGACCACTGGTTATAGTGGTAGTTCTTAAGGTTGGTATTTGAACTAAGATAGTTTGAATAGAATGGAGATAAAATACAATTATCTGAATATTTTCATGCTTCACATTAGACTAGAACATGTGAGTTGTGTTTCTTTATTCTTAAAAAATACTAATGTTTTAAGTAACAATTGAAAGACAGTGTCACACTGGAGTTTGAGGAAAAAGGAAAAATTAGTAATACTTCCTTTTTACCTGATTCTTTCTCCTCTGTCTCCTGAAAGATTATTTTTCCTATTATTTTCACTCTCTCCTAGGTTTTCTCATTCACATCACAGATTCTGCCTACTCAGAGTTTCTCATAATCATTTTGTTATTCAACACTACTCTTAGTCCTACTTTATCATTGACTCATAAGGGTTTTGGAGGGCTCTATTTGTATGATCTTTCAATTTTGGTTTACCTTCCTAAAAGAATAAATCTGATAAATTCAGTTTTTTATGCCTACATTACATATCATTTGTTGTCTATCTGCTGAATGCCCATCTTGGTTTTTGTTTGTTTTACAAAAAATAAATCATGGGAAATAATATATTTTGGGTTGTCAAAAAAGTCATGATGCATTTTTGCATAGAAACATCATGACTTTTCTGACAACTCAATAATGTTAGGTGTGGCATGATTTTGGTACCAATGTTGGTGTGCCAAAAATTGTTGTATTTGTTGGATTCTTCCAGAAGCAGAAGTTGTCAAAGATTCAAATCTAGGAAGTGCTTTGTTTGACAGGTGCAGGAAAAAACCTGTAGGGGAGGAGAAAACAAATATTGACTATATCACTGTCTTCCTAAGTGACAGGCTCCCAGCAATAAGGGGAGTGTAACACCAGTGTCTATGAAAATGATACCAAAAGGCTAACACTTCAGGACTTGGTGAGGTCCTGATATTCCTGCCAAGGGGCTGTCAGAGGCAACTTAGCTGACATCTAGAAAACTGTATGAATTTCAAAAAGTTTTTGTAAAGAAAAAAACTAAAATAAATTAAAAAGAAAAATAAATGAACAGAAACAAATGCCCTAAATACAAATTCCCTGATGCTACAGGTTGTTGTTTAGAGAATTTGTAAAAATTTTATTGATGATAACAATTGCAATTTTATAACAACAAACATATAGTTATATTGTTTTATATTTCATATTTACACCTACTCCAAATACATGAGATCTGAGAATATTCCTCTGTGAGAGGGTGAGGATCATTAAATGCCTGTGTTAACAGTCACGTAAGACTTAGAGGATCATAAGTAAGCTGAAGAAATTGGGGCTACCTTGGCTTCTAAATTATAACTGTGTTACTAGACATTAAAGCCCAAAATCAATCTATTTACTACCTTAAAAAGAATTAAATGATAAAATCCTACCTATTAAGAAAGAAGGTACATTTGATACTTACAGATGCAGAACTATTGTGCTTTGGTAATAAACCAACATTCCAAAAGAAGCCCTCAAGTCCAGTTTTGCTAATATGATCTGTGTTTAACAATAATTATTTTCTTTTCCCATCACCCAGTGTAGTGTTATCTCCCTTTCAGTCTGTGCTTCATCTGTTTTATCTAGGAAGTTTTCCTGATGGAGTAAATTAGACCTTCCCTGAAAATGTGAGCCTTTATTGCCTTGCTTTTTAAGCTGTGGTTTCTGCAATTACTTATTCATTATTAACTTGAACAGAAACTTCAGTTCTTTTCTCTTAGTCATCTTGGGCTGCTATAACAAAATACTTTAGACAGAGTGGCTTACATAAAAGAAATTTATTTTCTCACAGTTCTGTAGGTTAGGAAGTTCATGACTACGGTGTCAACCAATTCAGTTTCTAGTGAAGGCTATCTTCTTTACTTGCAGATGGCTGCTTTCACTGTGCCCTCATCTGATCTTTTCTCATTTCAGACATGTGAAGAAAAAGAGAGCTCTTTCTCACTTTCTCTTCTTATAAAGCCACCAATCCTATGGGATTTGGACTCTACCCTTTGACCTCATTTAATCTAATTACCTTCTATAAACCCTGTCTCCAAATTTAGTTACACTGGGGGTTAGGGTTTCAACATATAAATTTTGATGTGGGCACAATTCAGTCCACAGCACCATTGTAGCAGCCATTGGGGCAATGTCCATACTTCATAGCATAGAGCAGCTGAATCCCATGAAGCTTTGCCACTGAGTCAATGCCTGTGTAGAGGTTTTAAAAGCCCATTCACATATTCCAGATGATTGGCTGCTTTAGGTGGCGCAATATATGCTAAGAGGAGGAGATTTAGCAAATACTGAAGTTATGTGCCAGCCATCTTACTTCTTTTGCCATTAACTGTGTCTTTTACTCTTAGGCAGTGCCATACTGAATCACAAGTAGATCAGTCTGTCTGTCAGTAACCATCTGGAAACTTGTGTTCATAAAGCATTCCTATTACCCAGTACATGGTAGTTAGTTTCAGTCCCGTAGTCACTTTATGATCAATGATTAAGCATTCATCTTCATCATGGACTCCATAAAATTCTTTAAAACTACTTTTCAACGGAAAGGCATTTGACTTTCTCTAAAAGAATGTATTATTTAAGAATCTTGGATTCTTTTTTTTTAAATAAATTGTTAGATGGTATATACAGTCACTGAGATAGAAAGAGGTGAGAGAAAGAGAAAGGGAAAGTGAAAAAGCACACCCCACAGGGGATGGCATACCACAATCTCTTCTCCATTTCTTCTTTGGAGATTTTGAGAATATCTCTCAGTCCACTGGGTCTAAGTTTCAAACAGTGATGCTGGCCATTTGTTTCAGGCATCTTTAACTACTCTGCAACCAACTGACCTGATGCTTTGTTTTTTTAATGTGATTCCCCTGATGGGATTCACAGAGATTATAAAACATTATTCTTTTCTACCAGTGGAATGTTTAATAATATTCAGTCTGTCTGTTTGTCAAGAGGTAGGGAAGGGTGCAACTCAGCCTGGATCTGAATGACAGATCTAGATCATTGTTGTAGATAAATATCTTGTTCTAGGTAATTGCTTAAAACTAGTAGCTTCTGAATCACCTGATAAATGGATTGATGTAGTATTTCAATGTGCTATATATTCTGCCTACAAAATTCAAACAAGTCCACCAACCACTGTGCCTCTTACTTACTGGTAGGATAAATATTTACAATGACTTGTCCTACCCTTTTGATGAGATATACTGACATGTTCCACACCATTGTGTCCTTGACAGATTTAGACAAGTAATAGACCCTGAAACTTTGGGGTATTACCTTCTACTTACTAGTGCAAATGCTACTTTCAAAGGTATTTAAGACACTTTGAACAAATTACTCACTAGGTAAAATGTAATGATGGCATCCATATATTATACTAGAGTAATGTTCTGCAGAATATCAAGTCAGTCAATGTTTCTGCAGCTTTATTTTCAAAGATGAGACTACAATCTATGTCGTCTTTATTTAGGTGACAACAGTATCTACAGTTTCACCTGGGGTTCAGTACTTCATCAGATCAGAGAATGATTACATTCCACAATCCCATCCTCTGAGACAGCTATCTATTATAGAACCATGTCTTCTAACAAATTCTTTGAGTTTCTCTAAAAGTAAAGCCTGAGACAAGGACTTGAAAGCAGATAATTCATCTGGGAGTTGAATCACAGGAAGAAGAAGAAAAGAGATAGAAGGTAGTATCCCATACCAAATGAGGCAAAGCCAACAAAGCATGTATTATTGGATTGCTTACTGCTTCATACAACAGAGGCTTACTTCTATTAGAGATTCTGTGAAGAACCATGTAAAATGAGTCTCAGAATTGTCTATCAGTAGGACAAGAGACTGGTGTATTCATTCAATGTCTCATAATCCTTTGATTGAGAGCTGTGACAGGGAGAATAATGGCCTCTCAAAGATGTCCATGTCTAACTGCCAGGAACCTGTGAATATCAGGTTAGATGGGAAAAAGGAATAAACATTGTAGTTGAGATAAAGATAGCCAATCAGCAGACATTAAAATAGAGAGATGATCCTGGATTATTCAGGTGGGCCCAATGCAATTACAAGGGTTTAAAAAAGTTTAAGAGAGAGGCAGAAGGTCAGATTAATGTGTCAGGAGAAAGACTCAACTAACTATTGCTAGCTTTGAAGATGGAAGAAGGCCAGGAGTCAAACAAATATATAACAGTGAGACATATTTCAGATTTCTGACTTTCAGAACTAAGATACTAAGCTTGCATTGTTATGGTACTGTTTGTAGTAATTTGTTAGAGCAGAATGGGAAACTTATACAAGGGTTATCTTGAGAGCTGGTATGCATTTAGATTGGGTGAGCTTTAGAAAAAATCCTGAAGTCAACAATGCTAGCAAAGTATCATTCCCTTTCAAGATACTTTAAGCATGCATGGGCACCACCCACCACTAACTACTCCAGGTAAAATCAAAGTTGGCCTGAGGTATGTGACAGAGGGAAAAACTTGCAGCTATGCCATAATGTCTCCCTGCTCTCCCAACTCCCATCTCCACACAGCTCTATTACTCATCTGACCTTCAAGACTCTGGCATGCTCTGGATTAAGTTCCTTTCATGTAGTCTCATAACCTCTCTGCTTCTCTGTAGCTCTATAATTGATAACTTAGTATTTTCTTATGTCTCTATCAGCAACTAAGTTTAAAACCTAATACTTGGCAGGGCTGTCACAAAGTAGATACTTAATAAATATCTGTAAGGGAAAAAGAATAGAAGAATAAGAAAAAAGGAAGGAAAGATAAGAAAGAAAGGAAGGAAGAGAAAAGGAAGAAAATAAAGAGAAAAGGGAAAAAGAAAAAGAAATATTTTTAATATGCTAATACTTTGTAACTAATGTTTTTTATTAGAGGATGGAGCTGTTAAGAGTGAACCTGAAACTGTTCTTATGGTTCACTTTAGTCTGAGGATAAAAATTACTGATGGAACTGTTCCTTTAACTCCCCTCCAGAACAGCAAAATTATTTCATCCTAACCTACCTTCTCTGTTATTTCTAACTTCCTAGTCCATTCTTCAAAGACATCTCAAGATTAAGGCTGTGTACATGGCTCTGATTAGCATAGCAATCCCCCCCTGCCCTGTCCTATGCCCTCCATCTTGGTTGCTCAGCACAGATACCTTTTATTTCATGCCAATCCCCCATTTTCAATGGAAGGAGAATATAGAACAGGAAGTTCATCAAATGAAGTAAGGACATCTGGGGTATTTAGTTTGATGATGCCATCTCCTCAAGAGGTGCAGAGAAAAAGAAAAAAAAAACCTTCTGTGAATGTCTCTTTCAGCTGAAAGATGATCAAATTTTTCACTATTTTTTAAACTAAGGAATGTGGCTAATTTACTAACTCAACCCCTGCCATGTAACTGAGATTGAGTTTAAAACCAATGATCATAGGGCTTACTCTCTGTTGTAGTGCACCAAAATAGATGCTTCATTCATTCATTCATTCAAAGTTCTTGCTATAAGGTGCATGAGCTCACTGGAGAGAGACAGAGAGATAGTGAAAAGGAAAGTGAAAAATCACCTCCGGGGGTGGGAGTGATGGCCATGCTGCAATCCTTTCTCCTTTATTCTCCTCCTGGGATTTTGGGCATGTATCCACATAGGCCTGGCATGATTTTCAAGCTGCCATGTTCAAACATGCGAACCTAGTCAGTCATATAGGAGTCAAAAACCTTAACTACCATTCCACCTGCTGGCCCTGTAAACATTTTTAAAAATTCTCTTAAAAATATTAAATCTTAAACTATGAGAAAAACACTTAATTAACCTGAATTGGATATCCCATGCCACCCAATCTCAACTTACTGATTCACTTCAATAAATTTGTATTTGCTAAATTAGTCACCCTGCATTCCCCAAATTCTTGGCAACCATTCATCTTTCTGTTGTCTCCATAGATTTGCCCTTTCCAGAATATTTTATAGTTAAAATCATGCAGTGTATAGACTTTTCTAATTGGATTCTTTCACTTAAAAATATGCATTTAGGATTTTCCATATCTTTCTGTGGCTTAGTAGACCATTTCTTTTTATTGTTGTATAATTTTCTATCATGAGGATGTATCATAGGTTGTCTAGTCATTCACCTATTGAAGGACATCTAGGATACTCCCATCTTTTGAGAATTATGATAGAGTTGCTGCCATGTATAGTTTTCTGTGTGGAATACATTTTTAGCTCATTTTGGTGGATCCTGTCAGGTGAAATTGATGGATTATATGGTAAGAGCATATTTAGCTTTATAAGAAATTGTCAAACTGTCTTCTTCCAAAGTGGCTTCACAATTTTGCATTCCAGCCACAATGAATGAGAGTTCCTAAGATCCACATCTTCTCGGGACCAGCAGTTGGCGTAATGACTATGTCGCTGGACTCCCATGTAGTCGACTGTGGTTTGAGTCCCCGACCCGGAGGCTTAAACTCACACCGGGTGCGTGTGCGTGCGTGCCCAAGATCCTGCGAGGAGAATGGAGGAGAAGGGATTGTGGCATGGCCATGCCCCCTGGGGGGTGATTTCTCGCTTTCTATCTCTCTGTCTCTCTCTGTCTCTCTGGTGAGTGCACGTGCCCTATAGCAAAAACCTCTCTAAAAAAAAAAAAAAAAAAGATACACATCTTCTCTAAAACCAGGTATAGTTAGTATTTTAGATTTTAAAGTGTTTGTTTGGATCTTTGTCTACTTTTTAGCTGGATAGTTAATTTTTGTAATGTTGAGTTTTAGCAATTCTTTGTATGTTATGCTTTATAGGATATGTGTTTTGCCAAGATTTTCTTTTGATTTGTTTCATTTTTTAAGTGTCTTTAATACCATTTAAATATTATACAGAGCAGAAAATGTTCATTTTAATTAAGTTCAACTTATGTCTTTCTTTGTTAAATTGTACTTTTGTTATTGTATCTAAAAATTCATTATCAAAGCAAAGTCATCTTGGTTTCTTGTATAATATCTTCCAGAGGTTTTGTAGTTCTGCATTTTACACTTAGATCTATAGTTTTAAGCATAATAATAATATATTTTATTGACCAGTTTAGATCATCAGTATGAGTGTCCTTAGTGTAATTGTTCAAAATTTGTTTTTAGAATCAGCCTTTCTGGCGTTCTAATATTGGATATACCCACTTACTTGGTGTGAACTTTGTTAAACTAATTAAACTTGCTTTCATTAGCCATGAAGTTGAACTAATGAAGAAAACTATTCCTAGATTTTCAAAAGTTTTTTTTTTTTACCGAGATAAATTTGTATTTTAATTCCATTTTTTTCCTACAAGCTTTTTTGATGTATCTACATATATAAACATAGCAGCTCTAAGCAGCCATGTTTTATCACACTGACTAGGCAACCAATAAGATTGATCTACAAAAATGATAAAAGGACAGAAAAGATCCATTAAGAGGTTTTTCTGAGGGCTAGAATATACTTTTTGGCCTACTAGATTGCAACAGCTTTCAGAGGTATACCAGCATTTTGATTTCAGTCTTCAATAGGGATCCCTGCACCCCATTAATAAAAGCTTCCTTTTTCTTCCTGGTGATACAGGTGGCTTTTGATAATTGCAACAAGTAATCAAGAGTCCCAGATATAAGTTGAGTAAATAAAGGTAGTGGAAGGGTTAATGGGAAGCTCTGTGGAAAGGGGAAACTGTATCACTAATGACTTTAGTCCTGCCTAATTCAGCCTTAACTCCAGGGTATCCAGCAAAAAGTTTCCTTATGAGCTTAGGTTTCTACTGACTAAGTATTATGGAAGGTTGACTTCTCATTATTAGTTTTTTATTAATTATAAATTTGAAGAATTCTATACTTGGAGTTTATCTTGACCAGTAATACTCATTGATTATGCATCAGAATTTATTATTATTTTAACTGTAAAAATGTACAGTACCAACCCAAATGCCCATGAACAGATAAATGGATTGGAAAACTGTGGCACATATATTCTATGGAATACTATTCAGCCAAAAACAAATAAACAAACAAAAAACAGTAAAAACCCTGGCTTTTGACAGAAAGTGGAAGAATATGGAAGATTTACTGCTGAGTAAAGCAAATCAGACTATGAAGGAGAGACATTGTATATCCCCACCCAATATATACAGAGTGTCCTCACTCTATGACTGAAACTGATTGACTAAAGGATATAGAAACACAGTAAATGGATGTCAATACCAGATACAGTGTGTGTGAAAGAGTAGAGTCTGAGGAAGGACATTTAGAAGAAAAATAGAGAGGCAAAGCATTAATGGGACAAAGAAATGTGGTATTATCTGTTGAAGATAATTTTATAGTTTTATCAACTGGACTAGGGAGAAATGTTCACATGTCAAAATATTCACTTTGTAAGCTAAATAGCCTGATTGAATGTATAAAAGAAAATGAAATTTAAATAATAATAATTTAAAAAATGTACAGTACCTAGTCTTGCAATTCGGACTCACTAGGTGCATGGTAGGAATTATTTAATAATAACAGTTATTGTTGTTAACCTGGAGAGCTGGTTCTGATGTTATGTTCGAGAGCTGCTTTTCTAGACCAAATAGTTCTGTTCTTAAAACTATTAATTTTGAAATTCCTTTGTGACCAAACCGGGTATCTAACTTTTCTAGCCATTGAATCTCTTCCGCTGTTTTTGTCATAAGATATATTTCTATAATCACTTTTATTTCTTTCAGATCATTTACACCGGTCAAAATTCATTTTTATACATAGCCAGAATGTATTCTTTCCCAAAATAACCATTTCTGGAAGGTATATTTTACATTACAATTTGTCATTTCAGTAACTCTTCTACCAACTAAAGTATCTACTACTTAATTGAAAATCATCACCCATTATTTGTCCTGTTCTCAATTTTGAAAACTAGGAATTTTTCACTTGTGCTATGACTTATACATTGTTTTTTTTTTAAATTTTAATTTTGATGAAGAAGGTCATGAAATTGTCTTGATTGTGACCAATATAAAATCTTATTACTTAATGGATGCTGAGCCCTCAGTGCTGCTTGGCAAATGTTTTTTTTTTTTTTTTTTCCCTAAGTCTATAATGATTTTCTTGAGAGAGCAAGAGGGAAAAAGAAAGATGAGCACTGTCAACAGAGACCAATTCTGTAGCTCCCCATTAGCCTTCTCAGCAAACCAGGATCATGGATGTGGCATGTAAGGCCAACTGGCGAACAGTCATGATCTTCCACATGGGTCAGCAACGACTGAGCAGCATATTACTGCTGTGTTGCCCAAACAGCCCTTCGAAAGTTTTGGTACCTCATTTTACTCCTTAACATGATCTCCCTTAGAACCATCTCCAACCTTCTCTACTGCCTCAACATCCCAGTGGGCTTTTGAGCTCAGCTCATGATTTCCTCATTTTATTTACTAAGATAAAAAACAAAATCTATCTCATATAAGATTTCTTACTTTGCCTTCTCTTTACCTCAAAATCTCTCTTTATCTTTAGTTTATATTTCATTTTTAATTCTTATCTCTTAGGAGAACCTTCTCTTTTTCTTTACTGAGACTAACCCCTAGATTTGTGCTCTTTATCTTATCTTCCCTGTCTCAGACTCTTATCGCATCAATTATTCTCCTTGCTAGCATCTTTAATCTTTGTTCTCTACTGGATTCCTCCCCTCTGCCTTCAAACATGTTTTGGTCTTCCCATTCTTGCACAAAGGAGGTTGCTCCAAACATATTTAATGAAGTTATATTGAATTGAATTGAACTTAATTCCTTAGCTCTCAGAGTAACTAGTGGCAGATCCAAAAATTAAAACCCAGGCTTTCTGATTTTAGTTCAGTATTCTTTCCCAAAATAACCATTTCTGGGAGGTATATTTTACAACTATCTTCCAAAATCCAAATCCAGTGACTATATTTGTTGAAGTGTAAATGTTTAATTCATTAAAATATATTGTTTATCTACTCGTCAGTAAATACTATTGATCCTAATACAATATGATATTTAGTCATTAAAATCTCATGTTATACATTATACATGTGAATAATTAGTTACAGAATTGGAAACATATTAGTCATGTATGATAGATAAACTAATTTGAAGGGCTTATTTTATTATATCATTTAAATGCTGTTATAGGTTAATTTAATACCAAAGACTTTTTATTTATTACCAAATTGATTATTACTTAATAGCTTACCATGTTTATCTCTTGGAGATGCTTGAGAAACAGTCACTATTAATTTAAAATCAATTATAGTAGTTGAATAAAGAACCATTATCTTATTTTTCTGTCTAGAAAATAAAGTCCTGGGACCAAAACAATGCATCATTTTTTAGAAATAAAATCTATTCTGAGAAAAATGATGCCAGTCACACACATGCAGAACAAACCTCTGACCAGACATAATTCTATTATATTAATGTATTGGTTAACTCTTCTTAGGCTGCTGTAAACATAACAGAAGCCAGACTATGAATTGCAAAGTATATTCAGATGATATAAACAGATGCTAAGTATTTTGATATTTTGTAGAGAAGCATTCTCTTGAAGGATCTCAATTTCAGTTTTCTTTTACAGAGCATTGCAATGCATTCTCTTGTGAAATAATTTATTATAATTGCAAAATAGCAAATTTTAAGAGAAAGAACTAATGTAATTGGTATATGACCATATCCTTTAAACTAAAGCTGGTAGTTCTGAAGTTTAGTACCTGTGCTAAGTACCTTTAGTAAGCTATCTAGAGATAATGACTGTTTAGAATTTCCCAATGCACTTTTATTAATTTGAATACCTTTGGTTTTGCACATCTTGAAGTCGTATAATGACAAAGTTTTAGATCATATTTTCTAAAAGCTGGTGTGCATGACTTCCATGAGCATGAAAACTGTGATTATGAAGACATAATTTTTGTGTTTATATAAATAAACTTTATGTTCTTTCTTATTTAAAACTCATATCACATAGACCTTTCATTAACTTTGTAAGAGTTTTAAAAATACAGTCCTAGGTAGATGAGAATGAATCCTGTCAGGGGTCTCTGTTCATTTTATACAGACAGGGTCTTGCTATGTTGCCCAGGATATCTCAAACTATGATCCTCCTGCCTTAGCCTCCCAGGGAGCCAGGACTACAGATATACAGATGTGTGTACAGATGCGTGGCATGGTGCCTAGCAAAACTTATGATCGCAAATGATATCCACCCATTTAACATATAATAAGTGTTGATATTTGGTGCTTTTTTTAATTGCTGGAGAGTACATGCTTTTGCCAGAGAGAAACAGAGGGAGAGGGAGAAAACACCTTAACAGGATGTGGTCACATAGCGATCTCTTCTCCATTTCTCTATTCTACTGGGATTTGGTGCGTGCAGATGCACCTGGTATATTTATCAGGCACCCTGACTGAGATTTGAATCTTTATCAGTCATGTGGGATGCTGTTCCCTTAGCCACTAGGCTAAGAGCCAGCACTGCTACTTGATGTTTTCACTGTTGTACCAGAATATAGCTATTGGATAATAGTGTATGTTGCATGTATTTTAGTGTTAGAAGTTGTTTATAGACTGATGGTTGACAAATGCACAAGACCACAACAGGTCATAAGTAGACTTCACTAGAATATTTATTTGCTGCATCAGGTCAACTCCAATATTTCCATTTTGTCATGAGAACAATAAGCGTTTACATAGGAAATCCATTAATGATTGTATATTCTATCTTTGCAGAATGTATTATTAGAATACATATTATATTTTTCAACTTCTGATGTTAAAATAATGATCTTGAATAACATAAGCAAGCACATAATAAAACAGGATGCATGCTTTGGTTTTATGAGAACATTCATTTCCCTCATCATCAGTGTCACCCTGCTAATGTTTATATCCTGCTTAGAGGAGAGGAAAAGGACAAGAACGTCATTTTTCCTTTGTCTGGCATTGTAGAATCTATTGCTTACCAGCCTATTATCTTTAAACATCTTCTAATCAGCACCTCCCAATTAGATGTAGAGAGAATGGTGGGGGAGATGAGTAGATTCTCAAAGAATGTGGAAGATTTTTCTATGGAAAATATTGTAGTTCTCAACTTCAATTATTCTTTTCATTTTTGAAAGGAACTAGGTGTTATTAACTTCAGGGAAATGAAAAATCAAGTGAAGGAAGGTAATCATATTCACCTAATTGTGAACAGCATGCAAATGTAATAATATAAATGCTGAATACCGAGTTAACAAAAAATTTACAAGAAATACATTGGGAGGATAGAGGTGTGTGAAAGTACACATGAGGACTGTACATTTCTTCCTCTCTAGCTTGTCATATCTCTTTCTAAAAAGTATTATGATATCATTATTCTAAGACAACTTTTAAATTGCATACTTTGTTTTAGGGTAGAATGTTTTTTAAAAAAATTGTTTTCAAGAGAAATTTTTACTATAGGGCACATGTGCTTGCCAGAGAGAGACAGAGAGACAGAAGGTGAGAAATCACCTCCCCAGGGGGATGGCCATGCCACAATCCTTTCTTCTCCATTCTCTTCTTGGGATTTTGGGCACGCATGCACATGCTCCATCATGAGTTTCAAGCCTCCAGATCACAGACTCAAACCACAGTCGACAGTGTGGGAGTCCAGTAGTGTAACCATTCTGCCATCTGCTGGTCCCTTCCAAAGGGTCTTAAACATTTTTGGTATATTGTTACAAATTTACATGTGTACTCTTGGGTTTGCATTTTAAGGATTCAATTAAAAAAAAGTATGAGAAGAGGGCCAGCCTTTGACATGGTGGTGAAGGTGGCTGGATCCCACAATGCCGACTCTGTGGTTCAAGTCCTAGACCTAGCTGCTTGAAAAGCACATGGGGTGTATGCGCATGTACTAACCAAATCCCAAGAAGTGAATGGAGAAGTGACTGTAGCATGGCCATCCCACTGGTGGTGGGGGAGAGACTTCTCCTTCTTTCTCTGTCTCTGTGTCTCTCTAGTGAGCACACGTGCACTATAGCAAAACAAACAAATCTCTAAAAACAAAACCTAAAGAATAAACAGGGAGAGGATATCCCTTGCTGCTCTACTCCCATCCCATATTTCAGTAAAACTGACCTTATTTTTGTCTTAACTTGTCAAGCTGGTGATCTCTCTTCTGCTTTTTACTTGTTTTTGTTTGTTTTTCTGCAGGACCATCTTTTCACTGACTTTCAGCTCTTTGCCCAAATTTCTCTTCTGTGAGGGATTATGGTTAATCTTTTTCATATTGTCTTTCCCCCTTCTCTCTTTGTGACAAATCTGTATCTGACATTTTTACTTAATTTCCGATGGCCATTCTTTCCCACTAGAACATGAAGTCTTTGAGTTAAAGAAATTGTCTCTTATTAATCACTATATTTGCATTGTTTAGGTTATCTGTAGCTGGCACATTTTAAATATTCACAAAAGTTTTTTGACTGAATTAAAAAATAGATGAATTAATCAATCAATCAATACATGGTATCTTGCTTCAGGTAACTCATTGTCAAATATTTTTCTTAGTTACTATTATCTAAAAATATTGTAGGTATCACATTTATGTATTAAAGCTACCATCTCAATCCTGAACATGATTATTAGCTCCAATCATTTCCACTGAAACTGATATAAGGCAATAATCACATTACGTGCCTTAAGGGGAGGCAGTTTATTGAATTTCTATTCATTGATTTTTTTAAAAAAAGAATTTAAGTCATATTTCTATTCCGTTTTTTTTTCATATATTTTTTTTCTCTAGAGAGTACCTGTGTTAGAGAGTGAGTGAGTGACAGAGAAAAGAAAAGTGAGAAATTCCTTCCCCCTGTGGAGGGAATGGTCATGTTGAAGTCCCTTTCCTCCATCTCTCCTGTCAGGATTTTGGGTACACATGCACATATGCCTAGTGTATTTCTCTTGCAGCCAGAGTCTGGAATTCTAACCACACAAGAGATCACGTGGAATCTGGTTGCCTCAACCACCAGGCCACTGAGCAAGCCCACTATTCAGTAATTACAATAATTTATATGATTACATGAAAAGGTAAGCAATTGACAAGGGATGCATTACAGCTAGTTTAGAGTTGAAAAAATAATTTGCCAGGATTTCTCTCTCTCTCTCTCTCTCTCTTTTTTTTTTTTTAACTGACAGAGGGTATGTATACTCACCAAAGAGAGTCAAAGAAAGAGAAAGCACTCTGCAGTGGGGTGTGGTCACACCACAGTCCCTTCTTCTCCATTTTTCCATCCTTCTGGGATCCTGGGCAGGCTCGCACACACACACACACACACACACACACACACACGCTCAGTATGAGTTTTAAGCCAGCAGGGCTAGGACTTAAACTATGATTGGCCATTAGGATCTGGCCCCCTTGTTCACTAGGCTACGGTGCCTATTGCCAATTTCTCTTCAATGTAGTTTTGTTCTTAGGCTTATGTTTTTATCCCATGAGTGAGAGAAAGGGAGAAATAGATGGATAGCCCCAAGAAGATCTTCACATAGCTAGCACCCCCCCCCCGCTTCATCTAGCTGCAGTTCATGAATGCACATGCCAGACATGATAAGGCAGTTCTCTAGTGAACCTGGGACCTTCCCTTGTGGGTCAGTCTCATAGAGTGATGCGTTACCAACGTGCCACCTGTCCAGCGCCCACTTTAACATCATCGATCAAGAATGTTAACGCAGGTGATTAAAGTAGGGTGGTACAATTTTCTTATGTATCCCTAAGGTCAAATTTTAAAATAAATGGTCAAATTTTGAGTAAATAGTTCAGTTCCTTTCTTTCAACAGAAACTTAATATGTGCTTTTAAAGAAAAAAAATAGTGTATTAAAATTCTCATGGACCCACTTGAAGAAATCTAAGGGAATTATCGTTGGTCTGGTTAACTAGGGCAGCATTGCTTGGCAGAGCTTTCTGTGATGACAGAAATATTCAGTACTCTCTGCTGTCCAGTGTGGTAATGACGAGGCATATGTGGCCCTGTAATACTTACAATGTAGCTATTATGACTGAAGAACTCACTTTCAGACTTTATTTAATTTTATAAACTGTAGGTTAGATATAAATGGTGACATGTGATTAGCTGCCACCAACTGACATTACAGAGCTGATGGTGAGAAATAATTTCTAACAGACTATGTAGTATCCATTTACAGTTTCACAGTTGCCACAATATTCTAGATATGAATAAAAACCTTGATTTTAATCTTACCATTTTAGTATTTTCTTCTGAGGTCCATAGGATTCTTGGTTTCTGTACCACATTCCACTGAGGCACATTTCTCAGAAAGGTTAGCTGTGATGCCCAATAAAGCACCTTTCAACTTTAGGATCTGTGATGTAAAACTAGTGTAAAATTTCGGCCACTTAATGGATAATTCTTTGTTATTTCTTTTGTGTTGATTTGGTAGTTTTTTGATTGTAGAAAGAACACTAGTTCCATAAGTCTAAAAGGTCTGTATGTGTCATATAAAGGCCTAAATATATCTTTTCTGGTTTCATCAGTGGTTCTTTTCTCAAAACTATTACCCAATCACTTTATTGGAATACAATAAAGTAAAAGCCAAATAAAATCAGTACATTGCAATACATTGTTATAAAATATTTGTATGGAAGTATATATATATATAGTCATTGGGAAAGTCATGACATATTTTTGCATAGAAAAATATCTATTGATAACACTACTAGCATTAACTGGACTAAAGTATATGTTCTTGTTTCATTTGTACTTGGGCTATATAGTCAAACACCAAGACATAATATCTTTTACAAATTACTTATTTAATTTTCTCACATGTATATAATAATTATATTTACCTTAAAGAGCTGTCTTGAGGATTAGATTGGAAACTACATTAAAAGCATGTGTGTTGGGACCAGCAGGTGGTGTGGTGGTTAAGGCGCTGGACACTCCCACATGGCCAACCAGGGTTCAAGTCCTGAATCTGGTGGTTTGCTTTTCTCACTTCCTCTCTCTCTCACTGTCACCCTCTGTCTCTCTCTGGTCAAATGAAAAAATAAATGAATGAATAAATAAAAGAAAATGAATAGTTATTTTTTTAAAAAAAAGGAATCCTACATGTCCTACTGTGGTTTGAGTCCTGGACCTGGAGGCTTGAAAACCACGCTGGGCCTATGTGTGTGTGTGTGTGTGTGTGTCCAAAATCACAAGAGGTAAATGGAGGAGAAGGGATTACTATGTGACCATCCTCCCAGGGGTTGATTTCTCAGTTTCCCTTTCTCTCTGTCTCTCTCTGATGAGCGCACACACCCTATGGCAAAAACCTAAAACAAACAAACACCCAACAATGTCATAGTACTTGATACACAGTGGCCATGCAATCCATTGTTTTCCATTTTTAATTGTTTTTCATAACTATTAAAGCCACTAATAAGAAATTAAAGCAGGAAAGAGGGTTAAAACTTTTTTTCCCTTTTGAATTCAAGTAAATTCCTTGGAAAAATCAGTGTACATAGATCTGTTCTTATACATAACAGGAAGAAAATTTTGCCATTTAAAAATAAAAAGAATGTGACTTACTGACTCTGCTGAGATGCAACTTCTTTTAATAGGTACATTTACCAAGTAAACTAGGATTTTAAAGAAACATAGTTCACTTTGTAAATACAAAAATGATTCCCATTACAAAAATACCCAAAATAAGACATTTTTATTTTCAAAAGTTCACACATAAGAGATGACAGAAGATGATGTAATCACCATAATTCTTTTTCATAAGATATTATGGGGTAAAATGGTGGCGTGGTGGAGAGAATAAGAAACTAAAGGATGCTTGAATTTTCTGGTTTGTGTCACTTTTACCTTAACATATTTTTCTGCATGTTCATTTCCTTTGTGTGCTTTTCTTTCTTAAAGAATAAAAGAAAAATCTGCCTCATGAAAATGCAGGAGAGTCATCCCACATAAAGACCATCTTTAAAATGCGCATTATTTATTTGACAGACTGTAATGGCTGTTTCAAGGATATTATGGGCTGTCACGTGAATATGTATTTTAGAATGAATACTACAGTGGAAATACTGTGCTTGCACAATGCACATCAAAAATATAACCTAATGAAATGTCTTTTGAAGATTAGGCAATATATAAGGAGATACTGAGAGTGGAAAACCCAGCTGAGTTACAATAGGAAAAGATCTTACAACTCATCTGATACATAGGTCAACTTGGTAGGGAGATGAGTGTAGAAAAGAAAATAAACCAAAAAATGGTAACAACTCTGTAATGGAATTATATTTTCAACTCTTGATTCTGGCATCAAGTAAAATAGTGGTTTTTGAAATTTTGTATATGATTGATATTGATGTCATATTTTAGAATTATTTTTGTTTTTAAAATATAAGATTCAGTTATAGATTCAGGATCATTAATGAATGAGAAGATCTCATTTTGAAAACATATTTTAAGTTAGAATTAAATAAATCGTCCATTCATTTAATGCTTTCTAGGAATGTCTTTAATTCTATAGCTTCAGATTGAGTTCAGTAGGAATTAGAAAAGGCAATGAATGCAAATCCTCACTTGAATAAAGACACTATACCATAAATACAGCTTCTTATGACATGAGGCTGTAGGAGGTATACAGATCAGGTGCTTTAGTGGTCATATAGAAACTAATAAATGAAAAGTATCATATGACACATCTATAATAAAGATCAGTGAAATTCTTCCACATTTAGGTTGCATTCCATTTATATTTGTGACTTAAATTTAGAGACATTTTTACCCATGTTTTATCCAAATTAACATAATTTCTTGGGGGACTATATTTTTTTTTATTCTTTTCTCATATAAAGCAAAAATCACAGAATTTTTTTCAGCAAGAAACTTTACATTCTTTGATCTGTTAAATGTATCTTACCTTTGCCTTTTAAAGTATTCAGAACTTTGGTTTGTTTTGTTTTTAGAACATTCAAGGATGAACTCCATAAGTGTTGTTACACTTAAAATTATGTCATTTATGACCAAAGTTTTCTCTTTTTTTTGGAGAGGTTTTTGCTATAGAGCGCTTGCACTCGCCAGACAGACAGAGAGAGACAGAGAGACAGAAAGCAAGAAATCACCCCCCAGGGGGATGGCCACTCTGCAGTACCTTCTCCTCCATTCTCCTCTCGGGATCTTAGGCACTCATGCGCACACGCCTGGAGTGAGTTTAAGACACCGGGTCCGGGACTTGAATCGCAGTCGACCACATGGGAGTCCAGCAGCATAGCCATTATGCTAACTGCTGGTCCCATGACCAGTTTTTTAACTGAAGTTATTCCAATACACCTAGAAAATAAATGTGATACGTAAATTTCAAATAAATCACTGACTTTATCTTACAGTAGATACCTTTATGTTTTCACTTTCTTCCTTTTTTCTTTCCTTTGTTATTCTCTGAAAATGGGCAAAATAGACAATTACAGATTTTGCTGAGGTAGAGAGAATTTTGCCAACCAAAGCATTTTTGCTTCTAAACTTCTTCAACAGAACAAAATCTCTCATGTTATATCTTCATTGAACTCCAAAATTATTGATAGATATTAAACTATGTTTAAAGCACTCACTATTTACCAGGAATTTACAAGGCGGTCATCAAAAAGTTTGTGGAAAATGCATTTTATGAGAAAAACTATGCATGGATTTTTAATTTTTTTACAAAAAATAAATTTGTACATTGATTCATTTTTTCCCCCACAAACTCTCTGAAATCTCCTTGTATTTCAAACAGTGTTGTCCACTAGAACTGTAATGTGTTCCACGAACTCACTTGTCAATCCTCCAGTAGTTTTATTAAAAAAGTGAAAACAAAAAAGGTAAAACTAATTTTAGTAAAATAGTTCTGATGTATTATTATTTCAACATGCATTTGATTAATAAGATATTTGCATTTTATTGATACTAAGTCTTTGAAATCTGATGTATGCTGCATACATATAGCACATCTTGATTCACACTAGCCATATTTCAAGTAGCCTGAAAGGACAGGAATGAAACTTGAATCTCGTTGTATGACAATCCTTCCCTTTTCTGTTTCTTATTTCTTTCTTCCATGAGAGGGAGAGAGACTGTAAAAGGAAGAGAAAGAGAAGCACCCCAACAGTCTTCAGACAGCGATCCACCCCTGGTCTCAGTCAGCCCGGATCGTGGGCATACATGTCTGTGCCCATAAAATATCAGGAGGGTTAAGGACCTTTCCGTGTGGCCTCAACTTCATGAACTTCACCTCCATGTCACCATGATTGGTCACCATATTTCTTATTACAGTAATTTTTTTTATGAAGTTAAGAATTTTGTAATTTGGACTTAATAGGTAAATAGTCTTTAAACTGGCTTGTACATTGCCTGGATTTTTTCTGAAAGAAAAAGGCCTTTTATTTAAATGAACTCACAAAATAGCTTTCAAAGGTATGCAACCTGAGAATAGCCTTTGACTTTCAATTTGTTCCATTCGAATAATATATTCAGAGGAAGATAAGACATTTTCCATTTTTTAGAAGCTTAGTACAGAATATAAGTGACAAATACAACTACTCACTAGGGAAAATAAATCTGGTAGAAGACAAACATTCTAAAATTTTTAAATACATTATTTTAGGACTATAAAATGCAGGGAACCAGCAGTTAGCATAATGGCTATGTCGCTGGACTCCCACGTAGTCGACCGCGGTTCGCGTCCCAGACCTAGTGGCTTAAAACTCACGCCGGGTGCGTGTGCACATGTGCCCAAGATCCTGAGAGGAGAATGGAGGAGAAGGTACTGCAGAGTGGCCATCCCCCCTGGGGGGTGATTTCTTGCTTTCTGTCTCTATGTCTCTCTCTGTCTGTCTGGTGAGCGCATGCTCCCTACAGTGAAAATCTCTCAAAAAAATGCAAATTAATTTTAATGAGATAAATTTGCAAACCAGACAGCAATGGGAATGGTGGAGAGTAGACCTGGAGGAGCCATCACAGATAATGAGTAAGACACCCTCTACTTAAGTATATATTGTAATATTTACCAATGTTTAAAGATGGTTGTCCTAATTCAGTAGGAGTGATTAAAAACTCCCTGAAGTTGGGGACCAGCAGGTGGTGTGGTGGTTAAGGCACTAGACGCTCCCACATGGCTGACAAGGGTTCAAGTCCTGAATCTGGTGGCTTGCTTTCTCACTTCCTCTCTCTCTCACTCTCGCCCTCTGCCTCTCTCTGGTCAAATTTAAGAAAATAATAATAAATGAATTAATAAATAAAATAAAATAAACAATTATTTAAAAATTCCCTGAAGTTTTAGAGCTGTACTGTATTATTTGTTCATTATCTTACAGAGACAAATTTTCCTGTCTCTTTGCTTCTCAGCTTTCTAGCTGACATTCTTTCTCATAACCTGTTTTTTGATTATTGCTTTTCATTGTTCCTACACTTGTTCATTCAAAAATATTAAAAAAAAAATAAGAAGAAAATGATGGAGCTTCTCATTTGTCTATTTTACTTCAAATGGAATATTTTCTTCAATAAGGAAGTTCTTGCCACCAGTCATCAGAAAGGTTGAATTGCATAGAGTAGAACTACCATCCTGAATGCAAGTCTGGTATCATAGAGTATAAATACTATTTTCCTTGTCTTTCTGTTCCTTTGATCAATATTTTCATTTTTTTCTTTTCTCTTTGACTGTCCATGCTTTTTGTCAATCAGATTTTCTATTGTAACTACCTCTTCACATTTTGATACCTTGTGGTCAGTCTGTAATAAGGAGCCATTAAGGCAAGGTCATGATAGACAGGAAATATTAGTTGGATGCTGCCTCTCTGGAACTTAAAAAACCTGATCACAGTGTGTGAAAGACCAGTAATGTTTGGAGTTTAACTCTTACCGAGCAGTGACACATGGTCTCTACTGTCCATTTATGAGACTACTATGGCAGTTTCTGCATCTCCTTTATTCCCTGATGCTCCAAGTTTTAGTCAAGTATATAAATACTTGACTTCCTTTTTAAAAATCATTGCTTAATTAGTCAGAGATAATATCTAATGATGTCAGTTCAAGGATCCCTGTTGGAAACACTAATGAAGGTAACAGAAATGGGTTGAAATTCTTGCATTAAATACTTAGGAAGTTATTTAATTTCTTGATGTCAGTTTTTCTATAAAGGGAGGATATTAACACCTGCCCAAGAGTTATTTAGGACTATCAAGTGAAATAATGAAATAAAGTACTTTTTTACTGCAAGTGTTCAAAAATGGTCATAAATACATATGTAAAAATTGTTACCCAATTCTCATTTTCTGTGTATGCCTTCTTCGTATTATTGCACATGTGACCACATAAACACATATACTCTCAAAACCATAATAATCAATGTCATTAGATTGATTACTCCTGCATCATGTATTTGCAAAACCTAGGTTATATATGTATATATATATATATTTTTTTTTTTGGAGAGTTTTTTTGCTATAGGGCGCATGCGCTCGCCAGACAGAGACAGAGAGACAGAAAGCGAGAAATTACCCCCCAGGGGGGATGGCCACGCCGCAATCCCTTCTCCTCCAGTCTCCTCTCGGGATCTTGGGCATGCACGCACATGCGCCTGGCGTGAGTTTTAAGCCACCGGGTCCGGGACGCGAACCATGGTCGACTACGTGGGAGTCCAGTGACATAGCCATTACGCTAACTGCTGGTCCCCCCCCAAAAAAACCTAGGTTATATTATAAGGAAAAAGTGGATATATTAACACAACATGAAGTTATAAACTACACAATCTTGAAAGAAAGGACAAAATTCATAGTTCATAAGGTTTTTTTTTTTTTTTTTGAGAGGTTTTGACCATAGGTTGCGTGTGCTCGCCAGAAAGAGAGAGACAGAGACAAAAAGTGAGAAATCACCCCTCAGGGGGATGGCCATGCTGCAGTCCCTCCTCCTTCAGTCTCCTCTTGGGATCTGGGGCATGCACGCACATGTGATGGCATGAGTTTAAGCCACCGGGTCCGGGATTCGAACTGTGATCAATAACATGGGAGTTCAGCAACATAGCCATTATTCCAACTATACTGCTCCTAAGGTTTTAACCTAAGGTTTTAATATTTGTACCAAACAGTATCAAGTTCTAGATTTTACCAAACACTAGTATTGTGAATATCATATTTCTTATGACATTTTGTCTTGTCTGTGATGCAACAGAGAACTGCTCTTACCTCTAGCTGTTGCCATCATGTGAAAATGCCATCTTTTCCCCCTGGTATTTAATAGAAAACAATGTAAAGAATTCTAATGATAGCATTTAAGTGAAAAGAATTTTTAAAAAGGACACTAAGAAGAATGTACAAATCAAAATTTACATTCAAGTACACTCTTTGGAGAAAAACTGGAAATTCTAATTTCTTAGAAATATTACATGTATTGCCATCTATAGGGAGGGATTACAAATATCTTAACTGCCCACGAAAATTAGAGAGGGGAATAAAAATTATTTTTATATGATATAAGTAACAATTTACATTACAAATCATAAATGCACACATAACACTTTAAATATTTAGTTTTGTTTGATGTATGTTATTTAAAAAATTTTTAGTATAAACTATTTTGCTCAAAAAATTGTGTGTTTTATGCCTTGGTTTAACTTCCTAAGTAGACTCCTGCTAGGCAGATTCTGATATTATTTATTTTTATTAGTTTATAATATGTCAATTTTTCTTGGTTATCTGTCAACTACGAGAAAAATACATAAATCAAAAATGTAGCAATGTGGACACTAACAAGGCATAATTATTGTGGGGTCTGTCCTCCTTTAAAGAAAAAAATACAATTACCTATGAGAATACTACTGGGATTAGGTCAGAATTTGCATAATACTGACTCATATTTTCTTAACAATTTTAATATCAGACAATAGCTTTTGCAAATCTATAATCCCTTATTACTTTCCAGTTTTATTTTTGGAACTCAACTAAGGAGTTCAGTCAAAATAAGATAATTAGAATCTAACCTATGGAAAACTTTAATTACCAACTGGCATGTTAAGATTAGGTCAGATTTTTGTAAGTTTTGTACATTTAAAGTAATACAAGGCAATTAAGCTAGCCTAAACATGATTTTTTTTACAGTTAAATGTATTCATTATTCTACAGATAAATATTTAATAGAAATATTTCAATCATTGCATGAGCTTAAAGTAAAATTTCTGCCTCAGCATAATCTCTAAACAGTTCTGAAAGTGGTGTTATTAAGCAATGAGAGGGCTAAAAATCAGAAGATGATGAAAATTTGGAAAATGTTAACTGCTATAAAATAATAGCTGCTAATGTGGAGGATTATGAAACACCCAGTAGCAAAATAGGCAACAAATAGATCCTTTCTGAAGTCCTGAAGTCTGGGGGTGGGGTCTGGGGTTAAGTAACCGTGATATATTTATAGAGGGCAAGGGATCACCATAAAATAAAGCAGCAAATAGTAAAGAAGTCAATGTAAAAGAGAGGCCGGGGATTTAGGGTATAGAGATCATAAATTTTCATCGATATAAACAGCCTGTGTACCTCAGGAGTTGAGGTTTAGCTATAATTTCAGGTCTGACCTATAGGCCTTCTGTGTTCACAGTGCATGCACGATCAAGATGCCATCTAAGGAGGTGTTAAAAAAAAAGAAAAAGGAGAAAGCAGAAAAAAATGTTTCAGATCTGTGTGATTTACTCATTTAATCATCCCCAAATCCATCCCAAATACAACAGCACAGTAGTTGAAAAGATTTTATTGTCTCACTAAATTACATTTAATTCTTACCATAGCATATCCTATAAACAAGAAGGGTGAATGATGTCTCCTCCACCATGTTCTTACAAAGTAAAATGGTTAAATTTTTATGCATGGCTTCTCAAAAGGTCATTTTCTCTTTCTCTATATATTTCAGACTTTCACATTTACATGTTTTAATTTTACATATGTACTTTAAAACCCACTTAAAACTTAGTGGACTAAAAAAATCATTGTGATAAAATGAGCTAGTGTAATGGTTTAACAGAAGCAATAAAAGCAAGCAAATCAACACAAAAGAACTATTAAGTATTTAGCATTTAAGAATTACCCTGAAATGGAATACTGAGTGGCTTTTTAAAAAATATATGTAAACTACATGAAAATCCTGACTTTTTTTTTTCAAGACCAAGCATTTTAATATATGTAAACACTAAAATAAAGCTTTCTGTTTTAAATGGTCACTTACTGAACAAATTATATGTGTGTGTATATTTGTGCCTAGATACTAGGTAATGTCTCTTTCTCTCTCATAGTATATTTTGGGGACATAAAATGCACTATATACACACACACACAATTACTACCTTAGAGTTAATCTAAGAGTAGTCTTAACAATACACAAACAGTGCTTATTTTAAATTAAACATTTTAAAATTAAGATTTAATATAACTCCAAAACATTCACTCAAGTTCTCAGGTATTACTTTTAAAACATAGATTTTTTTTTGCTAAATGGTTCATAGGGTCACCCATATTCCTTTCTTAACACACACACAAAATGGGGTTTTGTTAAATTTCTTTTATTATGTGTGTAAGAAATGAAACACATCAGGCAAGTTTGGAATGGTCTTTCAAATGACAAAATCTGTCGACCAGCTCTAGTGGCCAACCTTGATTGGCTCTGAAGGGCAGGGCTCTTTTCTTCCTCCACTAGGTTGCACTGTTGTACAGAAAAACGAAATGTTTGTTGTGTCCTGCTGCACAGGAATAGCAGCATGCTGTGAAGAACCTTGTAAATGCTGTTACACTGTTTTCACTAACAACAGAAAGAAAGAAGATCAAGATAGGAAGACTGGCATTTGAA
Source organism: Tupaia belangeri chinensis (assembly GCF_000334495.1). Taxonomy (NCBI): domain Eukaryota; kingdom Metazoa; phylum Chordata; class Mammalia; order Scandentia; family Tupaiidae; genus Tupaia; species Tupaia belangeri. The sequence continues at coordinate 347,297 of NW_006209652.1, forward strand.
CACGCTTTTTTTTTTTTTTTTCCCTCAAAGCCAGAATCTCTGTGCTAGGTTGTGTGGAGTTTCCCTGAAGGCAGACAAAAAATATCACATTTTATTTTTGGTATTGAGGGGAAGGGTATGAATGGAGGTTAAAGAAGAGTTGTTAGTCGCCATTCTTTAGACAAGGATATAAAGGACTTTTAAGTTATCTTGGGAGGTGTTGACCTTTCTAGGAAATTACAAAACTAAGTTTCTCATAACTTTTCTTCTGCCACAGACATTGTTTAAATATAAAATTTCATGAAAGCAAATTATAGATTTTCCTACTAATGTCAAATTGAGATTGCTAATGATTATGTTTGAGTAGATAATTAGGCTTTATCATTTATTCATCCCCCATGGCATCATTTTAAATACTGATCTCCTTATATGAATGAATGGATGGATAGATTCACAAATAAATAAAAATAGAGTTCATTTATTCTAGTCTGTATTACCCAGACCATATTAAGAGAGCATTTATAGCAGTGCCCTAGTATCTGCTTGCGTATTTCCCTATCTACAGATGGGCTGTACTTCATCAAGAAAATTACTTACAGAGAATCTAGTGGGCTGTGGGGGAAGCTACTTCTATAGTTGGAGTGTAAATTGTCGGGAACTTTTGCTTCATGGATTAGCACCTCTTGTATCCCTCATCTCTTCAGGGCAGTAAGCTGAGACAATCATAATGAAGACCAGAACTGTTGGCTGCAACCATCACAAAACTTTGAGGGGAAATAGGTCATCAAAAAGACCTGAGTCTGGATCTGGTTATTGCAGTTGACTTGATGTAAGTCTCACATTTGGTAATTGCCCTACTTCAAGGTTTGCAATATTTTACTAATAACTTTTAGCTACCTAATTAATTTCTTATTAGGTTATGAATGTGACAACGAAAAGCTGATAAATTTTTGATCTGAAGGACAGAAAGGCAAATGAATACCGTGAATCATGACAATATACATTGAGTGTGTATTAGCCTATATATGACACAAACTTTAAAGAAGAAATTATGTTTATGAAAATGTGTCTCATTTGTTGAATAAATAGCTTATTTGAAATTTTCTCCAGGAGACACTTTTCCTAAACTATTAACTTCATGTAATGCTTCAACAGTATTTGCTATACATGCAGAGATTGCATTTACTTTTTAACAATTTCTAGGAAATGTAATTTTTATTTTGCTTCAACGTTTCCCTTCATAGTCAAACTATAGTCTGTCGACTATAGTTGATCTGTCTACTTCCTTTTAAGCTGTGATCCAAAGAAATGGAGATTCTCTGTGTACTTTAAAGGTTGTTTATATATCATTATACTTTTTCTCATTTTTCAATATGCCAATTTGTTTAGCCTGTTCTTAAACAGAAAAAAGAGTATTGTCCATTTAAAATATGACCAGTAAAGTGCCTAAACTATGGTTGACATTCAATAAATGTTGAATAGGAAATTATTGGGTAGCTAAATTAGGAGTCCTTCCAATATGTCAGTCTCTCTGGTAAGTATTTTATAAGCATCATATTATAAGACTTATGCTATCAATGGAATAAAATATGTAATGTGTAAAAGAGTGAGGTTTACAATGGTTAAGATGTTTTCCAAGTTAGTGAAAAATAGATTCAGGATTCAAACTCAAATGTGCTGTCTCTGCTCTTACCATTAAAAAATATATCTTTAAAATTCAAACTTAAGTTGTTTCTAAGATTCTAAAATCACTCAACTAAGAAACATATGTATTAAGCACTTGCTATATACTCAACTCTAATGGGATTACCAAAACTGCTAACCTGGAGACATGTATGATGAGAGTTGGAGAGAGAGACAAGATGTACAGAAAAACAGTATCTAAAAGTAACAAGACACTGGTGCTAAATCACATGGTATACATTCAAACCCTCTTAGCATTAAGAGAAGAGACAAGAGAAGATCATTGTTGGAAAACAATTTATTGATAATAAATTCAGGATACAAACCATGTATTAAACACATCATTCAGCAAGTAGCTAGATTCCATCTGCCAAGTACTGGCAAGGTAGTAAAGTAAAAAGAATTAAATTTATATATAAAGCATTTAAAGCAGATTTTAAAAAAAGGATTCTGGAGTAGAGTCAAAGAGAATATAGCGAGGAAACATTATACTGAGGCACAGATCCTAGGAAATGGTGATTCTAACCTGGGACATGAAAAAAATAGGTTTGTCGAGGTCTTGATAAAAGGCTAGACTGAAAGGTTGAAATCTATCCAATCAGTAATTTTGTCATACTGAAGATTTTTTGATAGGAAAATTTAAGGAGTGTCTTCAGAAATATCTTTGCAGCAAGGGATGAATTCACTGAGTTTAAACACGGTAAAAATAAGGCCAACTCATCCTTCAAATGTTTGAAAGCAAAGAATGCTCCCTGGGTAGTCGTGAACCTTTACTAATATATTTTAGCATCATATCTGACTGTGTAGGGTCATCTTTTTTTTAAAGACAGAATGCTATTAATCATTCTTGTACCATTAATATCTAGCACAGTGTCAGTCACATAATTCTTGTTCACCAAACACTCATGTAATAGAAATTAATTTGAATTTCTTATGGACTGATTCATATATTAAAATTATCAAGTGCATTCAAATATTTCAATATTATATCAATGTTTTCTGGCCACATATACTTTTACTCTCTATATCAAGTATTGATTTTTCTCTATGACTAATTATATCCATACTGTCTCAATAGAGCAAAGTGTTTACTAAACTGTGTATTCACAAAACTATACGTATGTTAGTCAAACTGATACTTGCGTACTCTAGTTTGTACACTTTATTTTGTTAGAATATAGGAGGATTGCTATTTATCTGGAATCTGAAATAGTAATTTAATTTAAATATTTCAGTGTACAGTGGATTTAAATACCAGTTGTACAAAAGATGAGAAATACTACACTTGGGCGTTTGGCCAGAAGAGAACAAACATAGCAAAATATGGGTATAAATTTTGCATCAATCTGATAGGATGGCACATGAGAGGAATACCAATTATAGTCTGAAATGCATGTGTAGGTGTGTTGGAAAATATAAGATATAAATCTGCGAGAATCAGTACAAATCCTTGAAAACAGTTCATTATTTAGCATGGACTTGAAATCTTACCTTATTTTTGTCCTAATATAAAGTAGGAAAAGAATCCAAAGGGGCCATACTCTATCCACAGGAGATGTGAATCAAATGATGAGTTCATTTAAAAGAAGACTAGACATGTCCAGAAATGGAATTTAAAGAAACATACAATTCATATTGTTTTCTCCTCCATTTAAAGTTAATTAATCATTCCACCCGATCCTTCAGACTATGTATTGATTTTGTTGCTTTTATAAATGTACAATACAAAATTTGTAAAAATAAAGATTTTTTTAAAACAATATGAAAGTGTGTCTAAATCCCTGGTGCTTCTCAACTTGGGGTTATTTTAGAATTCTAGGAATTAAAATAGATGAACCACAACAAAAAAAAGATGGTGATTATATAAGGTGAACTAGGTCTTTAAAAAGCCATTACTGGGACCAGCAGTAAGTGTAATGGCTGTGTCGCTGGACTCCCATGTAGTCAACCGCGGTTCAAGTCCCAGACCCCATGGTTTAAACTCACGCCAAGCGCATGTGCGTGCGTGCCCAAGATCCTGAGAGGAGAAAGGAGGAGAAGAGATTGCGGCATGGCCATCCCCCTGGGGGGTGATTTCTCTCTTTCTGTCTCTCTGTCTCTCTCTGTCTTTGTGGCGAGGGCATGAGCCCTATAGCAAAAACCTCTCCAAAAAAAAAAAAAAAAAGATAAAAAGCCATTACTCATTACTTTTTCAGGTACTTTGTGTAAGAACTGTTTTAGTCACATAATATCTTTGTGTAGAAGATTGCTCTTTATGAATCTCTACATAGTCTGTCTTTACCAATCAATGTCACTAAGCCCCTAAGCCCTACCTATTCAACAGGTATTTTATTTGATTTTTAAATTTTGAATATAATGTTAGATTCTGCCAGTGTATTCTCACACATTTGATGAACAAGATAAGCACCCCAAAAGAAGAGTCATTGTGCTTTTGTTCCAAGCAGTTACCTGTTGTCTAAGAAATCAATATGGAGAATACAATGACTTTAGCAAGTACAAATAACTTACATGTACTTGTCCGATAGACACATTGTGGAATTGTGTCAGGCAAAGATACATAGTACACTAGCCCATTTGCTGTGTTTATGTGCTTCTTTATTTCAATTTAGTCTATATCTGAAAATAAACTAAAAAGAAAAACTTTTCCCACAAAGTATTTAGGCATGGTTAACTTATTGGCACTAAATCTTAGCTGTACGTGTGTATATACACACAAACATACACACCTGTAACACAAACTTTAAAACACATACATTCATAATTATTTGGGATATGAGCTGAAATAAAAATAGAAATCAAACTTTCCTTTTGAAACCTGCATATTTTAATGTACCCTGTAACATATTTTTGCAGCGGATGATATGGACAATGTTCCTTTTTCCTTCAAAATCCTTACCCCGCACCTTTTTGCTCACCCTCCCCCACCACCCTCTCTCTCCCTGAGTCTCCCCTTGACCTTCCAAGTGTAATTTCCCTTGGCTAAAGCTCCTTTATATTTATTATAATAACTCTCACTCTCACTCTCTCTTTCAATCTTTTTTAGTGGGAACAATAAGCCGACTGATGACTAGAAAATTAGCTCAGGGAACTCTCTCTCTCTCTTTCTCTTTATATACTCTTCTTTCACTTGCCTTGTTAGACCAGTGAGCAAATTTAACCTGTGACTATCACATACTCATCATTAGGCCGGCACATTTCCATCCCATTTCTACTCTAGCAGGTCTCCAGAATGAGACCAGTGTTCCTCATTAGAATTCAGCAGGTGAGAGCCTGTGTAAAAAGGTCCCATGCACATTATGCATACAAAGTTACTAGTCAAAATATTTCGGCTTTTCTTGCCTTGTAACACCTCCTTGCTGGAAACATAAAAACATATAAGGTTACCTTTCCTGGGATTCTGAGAAAATTAAATCATTTTAACCTCTCCTGTTTTGTATTTCCTGAGGGGGGAAATAGCTGTGGTATCAATGAAATATAATCCTTTTTATTAAGGAAATCACAACTATAAAAATGATAAATATTAACAATAGGAGACAAGTAATAGCAATAGAAAATAGAATTTTTAAGCTCGAAATGCTGTATTGGTCATCCACCCTGACCACAGGGAAATAAATCATAGCTAGGACATTAAATAGTATGTTAGAAATACAATGCTCTTTGTTTATAATTTCAAATATCACAATCTTCGACATGATAAACAATTTGAAGAATGTTATGATTTTATTTTGTGCAGTCGTAAAAGTTAAAACACCATTTGAGTTCACATTTTCAATCAAAAATTTTCACTGAAGTTCTCTATGTTTCCTGAAAAGGTTAGATATATTTATTAAATGACAAGTTAACATAATTAACATATTTATTGAACATTCCTAATCCAAAAACTAAATATCCTTAAAAGGACAAAGAATTAAATGTGTTCAAATAAGAGATGTTTGTGTACAATATCATTTATCGTGTGCTATTATTTATAGCAGAAGGAACACTGTTACCATTGCTTCTTAATGTGTCCCTGGTAACAAATTGGAAACCAAACTAGGGGACAAGAGACCTCTGTATCTGCTCACATTCTGAATCGAAAGCACTGCCGTACTAGCGCGCTCTTAGAGCAAGCTCCATCGCTAGTTTGATCCTCATTCCTTCTATTTCTGAAAGTCCAAGGCAGATTTTTGCACAAGGCATTTCCTCTAACATCATCAGCCTTACTTTCAGTGAAACTAAACATTTCTTTGATTACATATTTGGAGAGTTTAATAAGAGGATCTTGATATTTAAATTACCTTTTGCTTGTTTTGTTTTTAGTAAAAATTGTTCCCAACCTTGATGAGGCTTTTCCTTTTTTTTTCCTTTCTTTTTTTTTTTTAAAGACAGAGAGAGACAGAGAGACAGAAAGCAAGAAGTCACCCCCCAGGGGGGATGGTCATGCTGCAATTCTTTCTTCATTCTCCTCTCGGGATCTTAGGCACACATGCACACTCGCCTGGCGTGAGTTTAAGTCACCGGGTCCAGGACTTGAACCACGGTTGACTACATGGGAGTCCAGCAACATAGCCATTACACTAACTGCTGGTCCCGATGAGGCTTTTCTGGTAAAGAAAAATCTGAAGCTCTAGATATGAGCTTACAAATGGAAAGGTTGTGAATTCTGGGCCAATCCCATAACACAGTAGTAGAGGGGGCCAGATCTTAAGTTGTGAACTGCTGTTTGAATCCTGGAAAACACATACTGTGTAGAAAAACATGCCAGGCATGTATGTATGAATACCTCAAATTCTGAATCAAATACCTCAAATCAGCATGGCCATGTTTTCTCCCTCCCTGTCTATCTGTCTCTGATTTAAAAAAAAAAAATGAAAAAGAAAAGTTGAGTACTCAATCTCTTTTAGAAGCATGTTTACATTGACATTTACAGTGCTTTCATTGGTGGATAATATAGAATATTAAAATTGTTGCCAGGCTGGCTCTGTAGCCTGGTGGATAAGACAGCTGCATTCCACATGGCCAACCACATGGTTTAAGTTCCGGAGTCAGCAACCTAAGGAACACATACAGCATGTATACATGTATGTTCAAAGTCAGCAACCTAAGGAACACATACGGCGTGTATACATGCATGCTCAAAATCACAGAAGGACGCAGAGATGGAAGAGAAGGGATTAAAGGGACAACTACTCCCCATGAGGGGTTGTAGGG
>NW_006209652.1:354167-370565 GCF_000334495.1 Tupaia belangeri chinensis
GTAGGGAAAATAGAGTCAGGATGGTTTAGTTAGGCTCCCTCACTTTCTATCTTATCATGTTTGAAGGCCACAGGATAAACAACTTACATTATTCATTGTAGTGTACTTGTGAGTTGTTGTGTAATTATGACTTTGCTGATTTATGCCACCGTATATAACACACGTGTGTATGTGACAGTTTGTCTTTGGCAATGAGCCATTATGGTCTGCAGCCCTGTTAAGAGAATGTGAAGAGAAAGGGAGCACCTGGACAGTTAGCTGGTGCAGCCCTGGTCCTTAACTCCACTTGGCTAGGCCTTGGCTTGGTTGGGCTCAGCTCAGGTCCTTGTACTGTGAACTCTAAAAGGGAGGAAACACTTTGTAAGTGCCACTTAGAGATCTGTGAGCTTTCACTGAACTTAGCCAATAAACAACATGACATCAGTGCCTTGTATCTTTTTCCAACTCCGTATGTCTCAGTGCAACCCATCCTCCAGAGGAGGATAAACCTCACAAAACAGGAGGCCTTTCTTCTCTTCCTCTCTCTCTTTCTCTCTCTGATGAGCATACACACTCTCTAGCCAAAACAAAAAAAAAAAGAAAGAAAGGGAGAAAGAAAGAAGGAAAGAAATTAGTTGTCAACATATAAAATTGAAGATTTACATGGAAAAGCAGATTTTTCAGTTTCTTTTTAAAAATCAGGGGCCAGCAGGTAGTGTAGTTTTCAAGATGCTGGATTTTTACATGGCTGACCATGGTTCAAGTCTCAGATCTGACAACTTAAAAATCATGTTATGCATCTGTATGTGCATGCCAAAAACCCAAGAGAAAAATGGAGAAGGGAATGCAGGATGGCCAGCCTCCCAACCAGGAGGTGATTTCTCACTTTTTGTCTCTCTACCTCTCTGTGTCTCTCTTCAGCAAGCACAAGCACACATGCCCTATGGCAACCCCCCTCCAAAAAAATCTTAAAAAAAAGTTGTAAGCTCTGTTCACATGGGTCTTGCCTCAGAAAACAACAATCAGTAGAGGTACTTGATAATTACAAAGGGCGTGCTCTCTCCAATTCTGTCTGTTCCTCTGCCTAGTGACTCCAGCAGTGTATTTGAGTGTATTGTACTTACTATGGTCCCATCGACGTTTCCATTTGTCTTTTTTTTTTTTTAATGGTTTTTGCCATAGGGTGCATGTGTTCACTGGAGAGACAGAGAGATGGAAAGACAAGAGAGGGTCACCCCCCCATAGGGGACTCATACCATGGTCAACAATGTGGGATTCCAGAGCCTTGACCACCATGCCACCTCCTAGCCTCATTTATGAATATTTTAATTTATGAAAAGCTTAATTGTGCAAACTCCTGAGAATCGAGTGAAAAAGTAAATAGCAGTAGTTTGTTTCCAGTATAGTAGAGGACATTGTTACTCTGGGGTTTACATTTCACAGAGTTTAAAAAAGAGTAATTGCTCAGTGGAGGTATTCCATAATTAACCTTAGAAATGATTCTTTTCCTGGGACCAGCAGTTAGCGTAATGGCTATGTGTAGTCGACCACGGTTCGCGTCCCAGACCTGGTGGCTTAAAACTCACGCCGGGCACGTGTGCGTGTGTGCCCAAGATCCTGAGAGGAGAACGAAGGAGAAGGGATTGCAGCATAGCCATCCCCTCCAGGGGGTGATTTCTAACTTTCTATCTCTCTATCTCTCTCTGTCTGTCTGACGAGTGCACACACCCTATAGCAAAAAGCTCTCCGAAAAAAGAAAAAAAAAAAGAATTGATTGTTTTCCTTTTGTAGTATTGATGGGCCCCATTTTAGAGAGCTTTGAGGAGCATCCTATCATTTTTATCTTCTATGAACATCACAAGTCTTTTGATCTCATAGTCATATAATACTGGATTTCTTCTGTATCAGATGTGTTGTGTCTGGGTCAGACATAACTAATCAGAGTATTTCAAAGTAAGTGCCATATTAGTAAATTGGCAAAAGGGCTCATTTGCAACTTGTGTCTCAATTTTTAATAATAATAATAATAATAAAAGTTGATTCAAACAAAGAGGTAAGAAAACTAAAGGCTTATTAGGTTTTAATGTAATGCAGATATAGCCTGGAAAGGTTAACTATTTTATAGGACACTTGAAATTTCAGTACTTACCATTGAAATGCCATTTTGAATTCCTTTCCATTTACTTAGGTCTGTTTCTACTTAAAAAAAATTAGGACAAAATAATTTCACATGAAATTAATTTTCTTTAACCATAGAAGACTCATGTTAGCTCAAACATAGTTAGAAATTAACAGAAACTTGTTTTTCTAGCCTTATAGTCACCACTGGTAAAGATAGTTTCGGTCAACATGATTTGAAAGTCTACACATTAAAATTTTGTGTATTTTTTTTCAATATTTTTCTTGATAGTATTTCCATGTAACTGTAGTAAACATTTTAATAGACAGTAATCATTTTAGAAATCAAACCTGTTCTTTGCTCATTTCTAGTGTTTAACTATTGTTCCTTCCAGTGGTCTCTGTTTTGTAGGAATTTGGTGATGGTGCTAACATGTGTGCTCTGATTCTTCTAATCTGACAGCAGAAATTACTCAAGCTATAATTCAAATTGTGGCAAATTCATTTAGCATCAAACTTAATGTGAATGTTGTTGTGCTTATAGAATGTTTGTCTATAGAGGCATGAACACATTTGAAAGTTAATTTTACTTCATTTATACCACAGAAAGGAGAAACAAAGGGACCAGCAGTTAGCATAATGGCTATGTCACTGGATTCCCATGTAGTCAACCACGGTTCAAGCCCTGGACCCAGTGGCTTAAACTCATGCCAGGCGTGTGTGCGTGTGTGCCCAAGATCCCAATAGGAGAATGAAGGAGAAGGGATTGCCATATGGCCATCCCCTCTGGGGGGTCATTTCTCGCTTTCTGTCTTTCTGTCTCTCTCTGCCTCTCTGGCGAGCATACGTGCCCTATAGCAAAATCCTCTCCAAAAAAGAAAAAAGAAAAAGAAAATATATAGCTTGAAATTAGAAGGAGGAAGTAGTAATGGTCAATGCATTATTATATGTAATAAATAGAATTTTATTATAGATATTATTTCAAATTAATTGTTTCTGTAAAGGTCTTTCAAACTATACACATGAACAAACACACACATACACACACATATATATGTATACACACACATAAAGAAGCTACAGGGTCAGAAGGTGGTGTCATGGTGAAAGTATTGGATCCCACGTGGCCAACTCCACAGTTCAAGTCCTGTACCCAGTGGCTTGAAAGATACTGGGAATGTGTGGATGAGTGCCCAAAATCCTGAGAGGAGAATGGAGCAGAAGGGATTGTGGTGTGCCATCCTCCCTAGGAATAATTTCTCCGTTTTCCTCTCTCTCTGTCTGTCTCTCTCTGGCGAGAGCACATACCCTATGGCAAGGATCTAAAAAGTAAATAAGAAGCCATAATGTCATTATTTTGATAGCCAAAATGATTATAGTTTTATGATTATAATTATGATCACCCTGTTTCTTTGGACTGATACTCACTTGATTAAAAAATTTTAGTTTATAAGAAATAACTTGGTTTATATACATGCATATTTAATTGATACTACTTTCTTTGTTTTTTTTTTATGTTTGAAAATGCCAAATATATAAAGCTTCAAAAATCCCAATTGTTTACACTGCCTTTGTCTTCATTTTATGCTGCTTGGAGGACTATTGAGAATAAAATAGAAAACTGCTAAATCAGTTTGGCTCAGGAACCAAATAGTTAAACGTGCATATGCTAACCTGAAAATGAACACCTCTGTTCCCTGTAGTGGGTTTCTGAAATGGTCCCAGAAAGTGATGCCCTTTACGATTATATTATTTCTTCTGCAGCCTCAGTCTTAATTGAATCTCCTTGAAAAAATCTTTATAGAAGTTTCTTTATTCTTGAAAGAGATAGTCAGTTTGGTATATCATATACATAATCTAATTCGGTAAAAATTTGTTTTGTGGGCTTATCCTATGCCATATTTAATAAATTCTATCTTTCAAATAAAAAGGCTAAATATCTAAAGAATTTTAGAGTCTTAACATTTTCAGTTCATAATGTTTGTTTTTGCTTTATTACCCCTTTATCCAGTATTTTTCTTTTTTATCAATATCCATTTAACAAATACTGATTAAATATCTAAGATGTATAAGAACTCAGATTCTGGGCATATAGCAGTGAACCAATAGATCACCTCGCTAAACTCATAGAATTTAGATAACTTATCTTTCATTCCCTCTCAACCTCACAGTCTCACCTAGTTGAACTTTTGCTTTCCACATTTGACTAAGGACTGAAATAAGTACATTTAAATTTAAATTTTTAGTTTTTGATATTTAGAGATTTGTGTTCTGCTTTTAATATTTTTACATAATACTTTTACATACTTATGGGCCTATTTAAAATTTTAATTTAATAGATATCCAATATGGCACAGCCATAACTGTTAAACAGTCGTCCTTACTGGAAAACATTTTCAGAAGGTGCTGATGCTTTTCCTTTCAGTTTGTGGTAGAACAGCCTTTCTCTCACCCCGGATAGAGATACTCCATTGTTTTCAATTTGAAATTCTCTTTAATAGATAACAGGATCAAATTAATACTTCCTATTAAGAAAATTTCATCAAACCTTATTTTCCTCAGAAGAAGATAATAATTTGCTCTCAGGGCAGTTTAAGGATTAAATTATATCAAATAGGCAAACATTCCTGGTACCTCACCAAATGAAAGTATTTTTCCCTCTGTGATTTGTGTGACAAGTTTTACCTTAGTGGCCATTCATATGTCCTTGTTTTGTCCTCTGAAGTCATATATAACAAAAATATATTCCTATATCACTATATATATATAATCGACACATTTTAGAGTCTTGAGTTTCTTTTGTCTAAACTTCTCTAAATCCCTGTAGCATTACTGAAAACCTATAATGTATTTCCTTACCAGACACAGTATGGTTGCATCAGATGGGATGTTATTGTAGCCATGGCCATGTTGTATTGCTCCCTGACCATCGTGTTCTAGAACTGACCTGACTTGTGCGAGTAAAACCAGTGGACCACTTATGTCATTCAGGTCATTGGATGTCTGTGAGACTCAACTTCAAGTGGAGGTACTTTTCAAATAAGCTGAGCTACTCTGTTGGCACATTTTGAATTTACTGTCAACTAATAATTCTTCATTTCTTTTTATATGATTTTTTCTGGAGGCTGTACTTTCCCATCCTTTACTTGCACATTTGATTTTGAAACAAAGAGTGCTTTACATGTGTCCTATTTTGATTCTTTAGTAATTAATTCAATATATGAGTCATTAGAATACTTGCTATGAGTTTTCTTTAGTCTAGGCAATCCTCTACATATAAAGATTGCAAAGAAATCAAGCCTATGTATAAGTCACATGCAAATAGAACGGGTTGTAAAAGTCTAAATCCAGTGCAATAGATGTTCACCTTAAGTCTCTAGGCCTCCAATGACTGATCTGTCTTTGGAAATTTGAGAAGGCTTGGATTGAATACTGAGTAAAGTGTATATGGTGGTTAGCCAAAAGAAAAAAAAAAAAAAAGAAGTAGTGGGTAAGAGGATGACGCATGAAAAAGGTATGAAGAAGTAAAGTTCAGCATGGATGAAGTTTGGATACATGGCTATTGCTTGAGAGAAAATGAGATGTAAAGAAACTTGGATCCAGAGAATGAAGGAGCATACATGTCAAAATAAGTAAGTAAATAAATCGATGATTTATATCTACCTGAGGGATATAATGAATTAAAAAAAGATGTTAAGGCACATAGACATTATTTAAACTTTGAAAATATTTTATGTAGCTAAATAGAGAATAACATAGGGGAAAGGAATAATTGAGAAACCAGTAAAAGATTACAGTAATCATTATTTAACACATGACGAAGGCCTGAACTAAGCTATTGCTATGTTTAATTATAACTATTCTGCATAGTCTACATACAAAATTATCAATCAAAAGTTTCTATTATTTACTTGTCTAGAACAAGTTCTGTCCCTGCCAGAAACAGAACTATATTCTAGGCTAATCTTTATGTTTCACTATCTTTTGCTACAGCTAGAAAATCACCCAAATCATTATCATCTTGTCTTATCTTCACATTCTACCTATGAAGATACAGTAGAATTATGCAATTATTCTTGTCTCATTTTCTTTATTTCAAAAAGGAAGCTTTAATTTCCATTGTAAAAAAAAAAGTAGGATTGAATAATTACATAGACACCAAGTAACCTTTATACTTTATCTTTAAAAATAAAAAACTATATATCTGTAAGTATCTATACAAACATATATTATATATATATAAATTCTATATCTTCGGTACATAGCAATGTGATTTGACTTATAACATTATAAAGAAAATTATTTCTAAGATGTAATTTTGTTTCTTTAATTGTTTGAGGAGACTTGTCAAACCAAAATAAAAATATAAGGCTTACTCACTTATTGATATTTCATTGAAATTCATAGTTCTGAATAATCTTATTTTAGCATCTGAAAGGATCAATTCCTCATGGACAATAGAATCAAATAAAGCCACAATCAAAATATCACCTATATTTACTCCAAATTGTGTTTTATAAATTGTTCCAGGGCATTTTGCCATTTTAAATAACTTTAGAGAGCCTACTGCTTCACTAAGAACAAACATTTTGGTTGAGCTATAGAGAACCAATATCGTAAAACCTTAGAAGGCTCAGACTTTTATACTTCCAAACCTGAACTCAGAACGAACTTCCAAATAGTTTCACAGAAACCAGAACTTTTGCTGCTATGGCAAAAAACAAACGAACAACAACAAAAAAAACATAACACAAATGTACAAATAAGTTCTTTTCTGTGTAAGACTAAGCGAATACAGTAGGTGGATTTTTTTTTCCTTCTTAACCTATGCTTTTTGTTCTTAACTCTCATTTATTCTTAGCCATCCCCTGTCTCCTCTTCTTTCTTTTCTTTGTGTTTCTCTCCATGTGTTTTCCCTATTATTCTACTTTCTTCTTTCTTTTTTTTCTCCAGGCATCCCCCCAGGCCCAAGGCACTCTGGGCTCTTGGTTCTTTTTTCCTCTAGCAAGTTTGCTTAATATGCCTACTCTCTTTTGTTTTTAATATTTACTTCTCAGTTCTTGACTTTCTTCACTTGGGTCTTTTCTTCAATTAATTTTTTATTTCTCTTGTATTCTTCTGCTGCTTTTTCTGTCTCTTTGCTCTGGATTCTTCTTAGGTGCATTTTCTTGTATGGAGATTTTTTTTTTTTGACTGACTTCAGTCCTTTCTTAGCTTTTTCTTATTTTAACTTTTTAAAATCCTTACCTAATTCCATCAATGTGTTCCACATTTTTCTTCCTGATGCCTCAAATTTTTCCTCACTTTGTGCCTAATATTTCTTATCACTTAGTAAGTCTTAGTGATAATACAATAATAAAATAATTTCAATAATCATTTCATGGAAAATAACATGAAAGAATTGATTTTTCATTGTATTGTTTTTATCTGTTGAAGTTAAATGAATGCATTGTAAGCATCCTATTTTGCGTTTTTAAAAGAAATGCATAAGATATTCAATTTTCTTAAGATAGTTGTATGTGTTGTATATCCTGTTCATCTTCCTATGACTATTTTGAGAAACTTAACTCTTCTTAGAAGACAGAAATGATATTAGTTCAGAAATTGAATCAGATGGTTCTTTGATGGAATTGATTTACAGTGTATTTTCTTTTGTTGATATGATTCAGGGAAATCTTAACCCAGTCCACATGTTTTGTGCTTGCATACCAGAAGATTCTCCCCGTTTATTGGTGGGTGCTATCAATTTCTCAGAATGGGTGAAGGAAAACGATAGTGCTGATCTCTCTCATCAAAGCTTATTAAGCTTATTTCAGCAGGCGATGCTACTTCATGCTCGTCAGAGACCTATTACCTGGAAACTGTTAACTATTGAAATAGGTGCGATATTATTATCTGTCTTTGCTCCTGTTAATTGGATCACTATATTAACTCTGCCTTCATTAACAAGTACAGGCATTTTCGTTGTATACAATGTACCAAATATACCGCAGAATGTTTACCCTGGCTTCCCTGATGAATTTTCAGATAATCAGGGCCAACAGATTGAAAATACTGTATAGCTGAATTGCCAAGCAACCATTTGGACAGTATGTGCACTATTTTTGTATTCTTGTGACAGAAACACTTACTTCAAGGCTTTTGAATTGTACCTAATTCTTAGGGGAGGCAGATATCTCAGTTTCTTATGCTACACTGTGTCACAAGGCAACATCCATATATTGAGTTATAATGAATGGTGGTCTTGCTCTAATTTGCTCTTCTGTTAAAGTAAGTTATTTAAGTAAATAAACATAAATGCACACATACACACACACACATACACACATGTTGGGAAACTACTAAGGCTGAAAGACTTGGAGTTATGCTTAAGAGAAAGTTAAGGCAGCCTGAACAAGCAGGCAGCCTGAACAACATAGAATTAAAAAAAAAGGTCTTTCAACCGAGAATAGACTAGGCAACTGAGACTGCATATTGATATTAAAATTTTACAACTTCTAAAAATAAAACATACAAACTTTCCACTTTAAAAATAAAATTTAAGGTTACACAAAATCCTAATGTCTGACATTCACCTGAAAAAAAAGTCATACACTTTTTCTTATAGACAATACAAAAATAATGTGCAAGAAATTTCTTTGTTAAAAAGAAAATAGAATAAGACATTTAAATTTTTTCATCTTTTAAAATATATTGCATATCTCTTAATCTATTCTTTTTACAGTTTCTTTATATTTGACTAAATGAATAATTTTTGACAGCTATTGAATAATATGATTGATTCTTCGAGAGTGGTTATTTCGTAACTATAGTTTTGAAAGCAAAAGCAGTGAACAACCACTCAAATACAACATTACATAGGAATGTTTTATTTTATATACCGTGATAATTTACCCCATAATGTGTATACTGAACAAAACCCACAAAGTTGCTTGCTAAATGTTATGTTTTCCAGACCCAGAAGAAACTAAAAGTTAAGCTCTAACTGAGCTGAGAGTAGAGACTTGGTAGAGATATTTGGGCAACGATTCACTTCATGGGCAAAGCCCTCTTGTATAACACAAAATATACAGTAAAATTTGTCAGTTTTAGTTTTCTTTTATAATTTTGTCTATTCTGGTGTATTATCATCATAGTGAAGATTTTTGCATTCAACCTAGTTCACATCTCATGGCTATGATTCAATGCTGTTATAAGCAAAGACAGAATTAAATGAAGTATTCTTTCATTCTTAATTTGATTATCAATGCTAGAAAATTTTTCAGCTACAAATCGTATTAATTATGTGACTGAAAATTTTCTGGCCTCCTTTTTTTCTGAAATATTATAAAATAGAATTTTTGATTCTTAAATATAACTTTTGATGATATAGCTTTATAGTTTATCCTGCATAGAAAATTATTATTAATAAAAGAAGTACTGAGTATGAGATTTGGTAACTGGTAAGTCCTTTGTATATCTGATTTCTTTTTTTGTAAATAAATTTGACTTATCTTTTACCCTAGATATTATTTATTTTCTTTACTATAACAGCCTTATTAATTCATTTGCTATTTTTCTGTATTCAAAGTAAATTCATAAAACTATATTTTCCAAAGCATGACCACTTCATAACAATAAAAATAACTGTGGGAATTCTAAAACATAAGACATTTACTATTTTACTGAAATTTGGTTTAAGAAAAAGTCCATAGCATATCTAAATTGGCTTACGGTTGTGATACATATGTAGCATTTATTTTATCACTTTGCTTATATTTTATTGTAAATGTTTTCTTTTAAAGCTTGTTCCATCTATAAAACAATAGATAAGGCTGTGCTATTAGCCTCCTGTCTATCTCCAACTTACTAGAACTGCAAAAATGCATTTGAAAAGTGGGAGAAAAAAAGAATATAATTGAACATTTGGAAATTTCAATGTCTTGAAATGTTGTTATATATTTTGGAGAATATTTAGAAAGGGGAGGGTCATAAAATGGATAAAATAAGATTGGTGGCTTCCACATTGTGTCTGATACAAGGTATGTGATATTCAGTCATTCGTTCTGCAGTGGCATGCACTTAAGCCTGTATCACACCATAACTTTAACAAAGCATTGTTCCCTCTATAGATTTGTGAGTAGAAATGACTCTGCCTCTCTTAGCTTTGATGTCTCTAGTAGCAATTTATCCTGGGGTGTTAAATGTGAAGGTATAAGCCATTAAAAGAGGGGCACACCAGAGGTTTGGTTTCATATACTCGTTATTTTCCTTTTCCTTCCTCCTTTCATTCTTTATTTTATAAAAGGGGAAAACTAGTTTTTAGTACCTAGGCATGAAAGAGGGACAAAATGAGAATTTAAAGTGATAAAGCCTGAATGGAATTTGTATCATTTGCTTTTCTGGCTTGAGCCTTTGTCACAGTAATACAAATGTCATGGAAGTAAGAATAAAACATCTCAGGCATTAGGATTGAATGATAGCTCATTCATATGACAATGACTGAGTTGAGGACAGAACATTTCTCAGAATGTAGCCATTCTTATGGCAAAGATTATAATGACAAGGAGAAATGGTGCAAAATTAACCAATTCCTGAATCTTTATAAAGAAATCTTAACGAGTCTCCTCTAAGGTGATACCATGTATTACAGTAGCTAAAGAGTAAAATGGAGAAGGAAAAATAAAAGCCTTTCTTATATCCAAATCAAACTTGTTCAGTTTGATTCTTACAAGAGAAGCCTGATTGTGAAGGTTTCTATTTCTACCAGTAGATGTCACCCCAATCAACAGAAATACCCCTGGGGGCTTAGAGAACTGATATTAGGATGATATAATCCTAAAAGACACAATGAAAATAAAAGAGAAAGCTCATCAGTGGTAAATTTCGAATGAAACAAAACAAAGCAAAGAGCTCCAGGTAGTTTGGGTTTTAATTTTCTCTAAACAAAATCTGATAGCCTTTTGCCACTATGGCAGGTGCATCTAATAAGATCTGGACGAGCATGACTTGAGAGCCTAGTGCTGTTGGGACCTGTAGCTACTGTTCTTTGCTTCCCCTGTTGGATTTATTGGGCCTGTTCCCTTGGCAAGTAGCTGGGATTGCTTTTTAACTCTTGCCTGGACTTTGACTTCCTCCCTGATCTGGGATTAAATTGCACATGAAACAGATTTGCTGGGTTTGTGCGGTATGTGTGCTGTTCTCATTGCTACTGTTTAGAAGCCGAGGAGGGAGGCCATTTCATTGCTCACGTGTTCTCTTCTCTCATGCTGTCACAGGATAAAAGGAACTGCTGGTTTTTAAGTTGTTTCTTTGCCTATTTCAAATATACCATCTAATGATTCTCTAGGCATTATTACCAATGGGTGTGTATTGGCACACATGGATATGTTCTAACATTTTGCTCTATTGGGAGTTTTTGCAAACCATATACAGTAAAGTAGTCCTTTGTGAGCAGCCTCACCTTGGAATTTAAATGCCACAAGAAAGCACATTGCTTCTCACCCATGAACCTCAGACAGGTTCATTTTTTGCACTCATGGTTCTGCCTCCGTTCATCTTTGCCTAAATTGTATAGTTTCAGAAAAGTTCCAAACTTTTAAAAAGTTTTTGAGGTCATAGTGCTGTCCTTAGGCCAACACCATACTTACCCGTTCCCTCCTTCTTTGTATTTTGTTGGCTCCTTAAATGACGACTTTTATTGTGATCCAGTGACTCCAGTTAGAAATAATTTCAAATCATTTGTATTTTTAAGTTGTCATTTCTTCATCTTTTCTTTAAATGCTGGATAATGGAGGTGCCGATCTGATTACCAGGGCCTGATTAATTAGAACCAGGAGTTTACTGTTCGAGCCCTATTAGCCATAATCTCTCAATCCTTGCATAGAATGGCAATGCCATATTCTACCCTCACTGCAGGAGGACTTTTAGCATTGACTGAAATTCAGATAACCTGAGGTGATATGTTTAGCTTGTCCTGAAGCTTGTCCTAAGAGTGTTCTGGTTTTTTCCTTGTCCCTTGAAGTGCTGGTAAAGGTGACAGCCTCACAGATCTCTTTTGTTCCAGTCTCAAAAAATCAGTCAGATTTCCATTAGTCCTCATGGCTCTTTTGAACACCAGGCTTTTATTTCACACTTAAAAGAAAATCTGTCAAGTATTTTGGTCACCAAATATATCCTACCTACAAATGTCAGATGGTGATGATTAGCCCCTATATACTAGGCACCCATTTAAAAAAAAAAAATCCAGTCTTCTGTCACTCTAATTCTGTGCCTTTGAAATAATGGCCACTATTTGCAATACTTATTATATTTTGTAGTATTCTTGGACTGAACTATGAGAAAAGGTAGAATGAAGGAGATACGTAATGCCGGAAATCCTCTCTAGGAAGAATAAGAGCAAATGAAAGGTAAACAAAGCTATTGTGTTTTCTCTTAAAAAGTGTCAGTGAAAAATATGGAATACTAGATGAACCTATTTTATTTCAGATGAGCAGAATGATAACTATTTTCATCTCAATATAAAATCTACTATAAATTATAAGAAGTAATACATATTGTAAAGCTAACTGTGATGTTGTCCCTTTAAATAAATGTTCTGTCCTTCGCTGCTTTGCTTGTCTCCCTGGCTCCTAAGATTGCCTGATCCTCTTTTCTGGAATTCTTTCAATTAGTTTTGGATCTGTCACCCTAACGTCTCTGAAATTGCTTATTCTAAGAGATTTCAATATTTACCCTGATGACATTTTTTGATTCTCTACACATAGGAATTCTTAGTAGTTTTGAATTTACTTTGTATCCTTTAGTCCACATAAATCTGGCAATCAAGATTTCTCTCAGTTTAATTTGCTTTCTGTTGAGGATTTAAATGATATTATCCTGAAGCTTTAGCCAACCACTTCCAGTCCTTAATCCTTGGCCTTCCTCACTGGTGAAAGGCTGTTCTCAGTTTTCTTGGTTCAGTTTAACCCTCCTAGTTAATCTCTGACTTCTGGTAAATTGCCATCATGTTTAAAATCTGCAATTGTAACTCTTTTCTTTGGGGGGGGAAAGAAAGAAAAGAAAAGAAAATCCTGCTCATAATAGAGAATATGACTAACTTATATCACCTTATTTTTTAATGTAACTAAGAGCAGTGGACAAAAGTCACTGCCGATCAGCACTAGGGATATCTTAACTGTCATCAGATCTAGAATAAATTTCAGTCAGGATTTTTGTCCTTTCCTAGCATTTAAATTGAACTTCTTAAAGTTAGAAATAAACTAGCGTCTTTCTGACAGTCTCAGGCTCTTTGTGGAGTTGCTGCTCCTAGGCCTCTGGACTGGGCAGCTGCTGTCTTCCAACAGGAAATTTATTCAAAAGTTTATCTGGCTTTGTTGGTTTTGTTTCTTATTTTATTTCAGTTTCCTTTAGCCAGGACTCATCAACAGATTCTGTCCCTTGCCTAGTAGGGTCCATTAAGCGGTAGGTCTGGATGTACGCTAGCACACACACAGCTCTGAAAGGTGTACATTCTGCTCAGCCACACACACGTAGGGGACACACAGATTATTTGCTCCACCTTAAGACAGATTATACTAGTTCTTTTTCAGTGGATCTGTTTATTTGCCTGGCTGACTTATTGTGGGGAAATCGCCAACATTTTCTAAAATTGAATCCAGATAAGACAGAATTCCTTGTGATTGGATCTTATCCCCAGGTTAATCAACATACTTCTATCACATTGAAAGTTGGCAATTCACTCATAGCACTGGTCCCAAAGGAGAAAACCTTGGTTTTATGCTTGACTCTATTCTGTCATTTATGAATCATGGAAATATAAATATGAAACTGTCATATTTTCCTTTGAGGAATATAATAGACATGAAGTAAATCATATTTACCCAAGAAATGGAGGTGTTGCTTCCTGATTACTTGTTTTCATTTCTATGACTGAAATTCCTTTATTATATTTATTTATTTATTTTTATTTTTTAAGATTTTTGCCATAGGGAGCATGTGCTCATCAGAGAAAGCCAGTGACAGGGAAAGTGAGAAATCACCCCCATGGGGGGGGGAAGGCGGTTAGCAGTTAGCATAATGACTATGTCACTGGACTCCCATGTAGTCGACTGTGGTTCGAGTCCCGGACGAACCTGGTGGCTTAAACTCACACTGGGCATGTGTGCGTGCATGCCCAAGATCCCAAAAGGAGAATGGAGGAGAACGGATTGAGGGGTGGTCATCCCCCCTGGGGGGGTGATTTGTCGTATAGCAAAAAACTCTCAAAAAAAATTAAAAAAAAAAGGAAGTCACCCCCATGGGGGATGGTCTTGCTACAATTCCTTCTTCATTTTTCCCCTCAGGATTTTGGGCACACATGCACATGTACACAGCACAATTTTCAAGGTACCAGGGGTCAAACCATAATCAGCATATGGAGTCCATGACCACTATACCACCTTCTGATCCTCTGAAATTTTAGAAATGAATTGAGCATGCACTTTCTAAATGTACATGAGAAGTTTTCAAAAAGTTCATGGAAAATATATATTATAAAAATCTCTTCATAGAGTTCATAATTTTTTGCATCAAAAATAAGCTCATACTTTAATTACATTTTCCATGAACATTTTAAAGTCCCCTTGTACATTTTGAAATAAACTTCAGGGAAGCTAAAATGTATTTTATTTCCCCCCAAAATGGCATATCGAACTTGCTTTATTTCTAAACATCTATGAGAGAGGAATGAATTTAGAGAATTTAGATATTTCTGGATGGCAAAGTTCTTACACTGTCCTTTTCTAGTTAACTCAATAACTAGAAAGTATAATGCAGTGTGGCAGTGGAACATCTACCACAACAGAAATTCCAATTTTGGTTCAATTATGATGAGAAGCGTTTCGAGAATTTCACTAAGAATATTGAACCATCAGGACCAGAAGAGAGTTTCTTAGGTGACAACCGTACTTCCTTATCTATGCAACTGAAATAATCTATGGATGCAAATGAACATATGACAGTCAGCAAGGATGCATATAAATCAAAACTGGCCCTATTTTCATATGGAAGTTTTCTTTGCTGTAAAAAATATAATAGAGTTTCTGTTAAAGTTATGTTTAGTGATGATATTTGATCTAGAAAGTTTTCCATTTTTTTTTTCTTTTTGCGTATTCGCTCAGAACTATACAGGTTACCCTCGGTCTCCATCCTGAGGACTAAATGCACAGGCAGCAAAGTAGGGTAAAATGGTGCTTCATTAGTCTCTCAACTATTGAACAGCAGATCCTAAAGCATTTCTGTGATGGAGTAAGTAGGACCTCCCAGGCGATTATTCTTCTAAACTTGCAAAAGTCAAAAATCTAGACCAAAGGTAAACAAAGATATCTCTTGTAGGCCATATTTCTTTTCATATTCATCTAACAGATAATTCAGCTTAGTGATTTACATGTTAACCCAGAAATATGTAAACTTATGATTAAAATTTCTTTGTATGTCAGGAGACTTAATAAACATGTAAGTATGATATGTAATTGGAAAAGATTGGAAACAATTCAGGAATCCACCAGTAGAGGAGTGAATAAGTTATGATATACTCATGGGATACTGTGTAGCTATAAAAATGTGTGACCCAATCACGGTGATGAAGTCTGTAGGCCCTGCTGTGTGAGACCCTGGTTCAGACCCTGGGTCAACCTGAATACACTGCGTGCACGTCTCTCTCTCTGATCTTGATTTTGGAAAACTTAGAGAGGTGATATCCTAACAAGGGTACCTGTTTCTCTCTCTATCAAAAGAAGTAAAGAAACTCTTTAAAAAGGTGAGAAAACTTGTTTATGTACTGGAACAGAAAATTCTCCATGAAGTATTACATAAAAATACAAAGCCTAAAATAGGTTCACCTGGCCTGGTGCAGTGATGTGGACATTAGGGGTGCTGCTGTATCACGTCAGAACCATATGGAGGGGATTGTGCAGGGAGGACCCTGTTGAAGTGATGACGACTGTTTTTCTGCCTCATTCTGTCACACAGCTCCCCCCCCCAACACACACACCTATGGAGACATAAACAAACTCTTTTAAAAAAGTGAGGTTCTGGGACCAGCAGGTGGCGAAATGGCTATGTCGCTGGACCCTCATGTAGTTGACTGAGGTGTGAGTCCCAAACCTGGTGGCTTAAACTCACGCCAGGCACATGTGTGTGTGTCCAAGATCCCGAGATGAGAATGGAGGAGAACAGATTGAGGCATGGCCATCCCCCCAGAGGGTGATTTCTCACTTTCGGTCTCTCTCTTTTTGGCAAGCACACAAGCCCTACAGCAAAAAACCTCCCCCCACCCCCACC